>NW_026112054.1:0-62500 GCF_024679095.1 Eriocheir sinensis | reverse complement strand
TACTGTTCTTCATCTTCATTAATTTTCTCTTTCCTCACAGTTGTTTATTATTTTTCTTAATTTCATCGAGTTTTATTTATTTTCCATATTTTTTTTTCTTTCTTTACTTTTTTTTACGTTCGATCCGTAATCCTAACTCTCAAATAACCCTGTCCGTTAGTGTGTGTGTGTGTGTGTGTGTGTGTGTGTGTGTGTGTGTGTGTGTGTGTGTGTGTGTGTGTGTGTGTGTATATCTATAGAGACAGTTCAAGGGCGTAAAGAAATATATAAAAAAAAGCCCGCTACTTACTGCTCCTGAATAGAGGTCAAAGGAGTGTCCAAAAAGAGAGGTCAATTTCGGGAGGAGAGGTGTCCTGATACCCTGCTCTTGAAAGAGTTCAAGTCGTAGGCAGGAGGAAATGCAGATGAAGGAAGATTGTTCCAGAGTTTACCAGCGTGAGGAATGAAAGAGTGAAGATGCTGGTTGACTCTTGCATAAGGGGTTTGGACAGCATAGGGATGAGCATGAGTAGAAAGTCGTGTGCAGCGGGGCCGCGGGAGGGAGGAAGGCATGCAGTTAGCAGGTTCAGAAGAGCAGTCAGCATGAAAATATCGATAGAAAATAGAAAGAGAGGCAATATGGCGGCGGAATTTGAGAGGTAGAAGACTATCAGTATGAGGAGGAGAGCAGATGAGACGGAGGCCTTTGACTCCACTCTGTCAAGAGAGCTGTGTGAGTGGACCCCCACACACACACACATGAGATGCATACTCCATACGAGGGCGGACAAGACCCTGTCAATGGATAGCAACTGTGCGGGGGAGAAGAACTGGCGGAGACGGTACAGAACGCCCAGCCTCGAGGAAGCTGATTTAGTAAGAGATGAGATATGAAGTTTTCAGTTGAGATTTTGAGTTAAGGATAGACCGAGGATGTTTAGTGTTGAGGAAGGTGATAGCTGAGTGTTGTCAAAGAATAGGGGATAGTTGTTTGGAAGATTGTGTCGAGTGGATAGGTGGAGAAACTGTTTTTGAGTCGTTGAAGGACACCAGGTTCTTTTTGCCCCAATCGGAAATAATAGTAAGGTCTGAGGCTAAGCGTTCTGCAGCCTCCAGCCTTGAGTCGTTAGGATCCTGTAGGGTGGGTCTTCTATTAAAAGAAGTTGAGTAATGCAGAGTGGAGTCATCGGCGTAAGAATGGATAGGACAGTTCGTTTTGGAAAGAAGATCATCAATGAACAACAGAAAGAGAGTGGGAGATAAAACAGGACCCTGTGGGACACCACTGTTAATAGGTTTAGGGGAAGTACAGTGACCGTCTGTCACAGCAGAAATAGTAGAACGGTCAGAAAGGAAACTGGAGATAAAGGTACAGAGAGAAGGATAGAAACCGTAGGAACGTAGTTTGGAAAGCAAAGATTTGTGCCAGACCCTATCAAAAGCTTTTGATATGTCCAGCGCAATAGCAAAAGTTTCACCGAAACGGCTAAGAGAGGATGACCAAGAGTCAGCTAAGAAGGCTAGGAGATCACCAGTAGAACGCCCCTTGCGGAACCCATACTGGCGATCAGATAGAAGGTAAAATGTGTGTGTGATAATATTATAATGATATTTTCGTTCTATCTGTACCTCTCTCTCTCTCTCTCTCTCTCTCTCTCTCTCTCTCTCTCTCTCTCTCTCTCTCTCTCTCTCTCTCTCTCTCTCTCTCTCTCTCTCTCTCTCTCTCTCTCTCTCTCTCTCTCTCTCTCTCTCTCTCTCTCTCTCTCTCTCTCTCTCTCTCTCTCTCTCTCTGAAGCCTTTCCAATCAGCTCACCTCCACTCTTCCCCCACGTTCTCTCCCCAAAGTGTACCCTCCACTCTTCCCCCACGTTCTCTCCCCAAAGTTTCCCCTCCACTCTTCCCTCACGTTCTCTCCCCAAAGTTTCCCCTCCACTCTTCCCTCACGTTCTCTCCCCAAAGTTTACCCTCCACTATTCCCTCACGTTATCTCCCCAAAGTTTCCCCTCCCTCTTCCCTCACGTTCTCTCCCCAAAGTTTACCCTCCACTCTTCCCTCACGTTCTCTCCCCAAAGTTTCCCCTCCACTCTTCCCTCACGTTCTCTCCCCAAAGTATCCCCTCCACTCTTCCCTCACGTTCTCTCCCCAAAGTTTCCCCTCCCTCTTCCCTCACGTTCTCTCCCCAAAGTTTCCCCTCCACTCTTCCCTCACGTTCTCTCCCCAAAGTTTCCCCCCCCTCTTCCCTCACGTTCTCTCCCCAAATTTTCCCCTCCACTCTTCCCTCACGTTCTCTCCCCAAAGTTTCCCCTCCACTCTTCCCTCAAGTTCTCTCCCAAATGTTTCCCCTCCCTCTTCCCTCACGTTCTCTCCCCAAAGTTTCCCCTCCACTCTTCCCTCACGTTCTCTCCCCAAAGTTTCCCCTCCTTCTTCCCTCACGTTCTCTCCCCAAAGTTTCCCCTCCACTCTTCCCTCACGTTCTCTCCCCAAAGCTTCCCCTCCCTCTTCCCTAACGTTCTCCCCAAAGTTTCCCCTACTCTTCCCTCACGTTCTCTCCCCAAAGTTTCCCCTCCACTCTTCCCTCACGTTCTCTCCCCAAAGTTTCCCCTCCGCTCTTCCCTCACGTTCTATCCCCAAAGTTTCCCCTCCACTCTTCCCTCACGTTCTCTCCCCAAGGTTTCCCCTCCACTCTTCCCTTACGTTCTCTCCCCAAAGTTTCCCCTCCCCTCTTCCCTCAAGTTCTCTCCCCAAATGTTCCCCTCCCATCTTCCCTCACGTTCTCTCCCCAAAGTTTCCCCTCCACTCTTCCCCCACGTTTTCTCCCAAAAGTTCCCCCTCCACTCTTCCCACACGTTCTCTCCCCAAAGATTCCGCTCCCCTCTTCCATCACCATCTCTCCCCAAAGTTTCCCTCCCTCTTCCCTCACGTTCTCTCCCCACAGTTTCCCCTCCACTCCTCCCTCACGTTCTCTCCCCAAAGTTTCCCCTCCACTCTTCCCTCACGTTCTCTCCCCAAAGTTTCCCCTCCCCTCTTCCCGCCCACAAACCTACGCACAACCAACCTCACCACCTCACAGATGTTACCCAACCCTTTCTTCTACCCCAATCCCTATCCCCCTCTCTACCTCCTCCCCCTCCACTCTTCCCCCCACCACACCCCTGCCTCCTACACCAAACAACCTCTTTCCCCCTTCCCCCTGTACCCTCCCTCCTTCCTCAAACCCTCACACCGCTGCCTCCCATACCAAACGAACCCCCTCCCCCCCTCTCCCTCCGTAGGTGCCGCCCACAGAACCCTGGAGGCGGATCAACTGTGTCCCATCTGTCCTTACTTCCTGCCCACGTCCGTCGAGGTCACCACACCTGTGGGCATCCCCGCCCACATCACCAGCGGCGACATGCAGCTAGCGGACAAGACGGTGAGAGGGAGGAGAGGAAGGGAGGTCAGACAACCTCGTCCTTAAGGACTTGGGTGAGGAAGGAGATGAGGAGGGAAAGAGGAGATGAATGTGAGAAGTGAGGAGAGAAAAGGAGGTCTGAGTTCACCTATTCCTTTCTGTTCGTTGGTGAAAGAGAGGAAAAGGAGATGAGGATAAAGGTGGTGAGGGGATGAGGAGAAAGGTGGTGAGGAGATGAGGAGGTGAAGAGGAGATGAAGGTTAAACGTGAGGAGACAAAAGGAGCTCTAAGTTCATCTATACGTATTCCTGTCCTTGGGTGAAAGAGGAGAAAGCGGTGGTGAGGAGCAAGAATAAGCAAGAAGAGAGGAGACAAAAGGAGCTCTAAGTTCATCTATACGTATTCCTGTCCTTGGGTGAAAGAGGAGAAAGCGGAGGTGAGGAGCAAGAATAAGCATGAAGAGAGGAGACAAAAGGAGCTCTAAGTTCATCTATACGTATTCCTGTCCTTGGGTGAAAGAGGAGAAAGCGGAGGTGAGGAGCAAGAATAAGCAAGAGGAGAGGAGACAAAAGGAGCTCTGGGTTCATCTATTCCTTCCTCTTCCTGGTTTTCCTGTGTGAGGGTTGGAAAGAGAAGGTAAGGGGCAGGTAAAGAGGCTAGGTGGAAATAGAAGATACACGGTGAGCAGAGATGAGGGGGAAGAAAGTGATAAGAGGTAAGGGAAAAGGAGCTCAGAATTCGTCCATTCCTTCCTTGTTAATGGTTTTCATGGGCGAGGGTTACGAGATGAGGGAAAGGTGAGGAGATAAGGTGAGAAGAGAAGAGGTAAGAAGGTGGAAAGAGTAGAGGAAATGAGTGATTAAAGGAGTTCGGAGCTAACCTAGTCCTTCTGTTCCTGGTTATACTGTGTGAGAGTTGGAAAAAGGAGATGAAGGACAGGTGAGGAGATAAGGTGAGAAGAGAAGAGGTAAGAAGGTGAAAAGAGTAGAGGAAATGGGTGATTAAAGGAGCTCAGAGTTAACCTAGTCCTCCTGTTCCTGGTTATACTGTGTGAGACCTGGAAAAAGGATATGAAGGACAGGTAAGAAGAGAAGGTGAGAAGAGGAAAGTGAGAAGAGAGGAAAGAAAGTGAGAAGACAGGGGAGAAAGGGAGGTCTGAGGTCACCTATTCCTGCCTCTTCCTGCTCTTCTTGGATGAAGGTTAGAAGGAGGAGATGAGGGGAAGAAGGTGTGGTAAAGGTGAGGAGATGAAAAGGAGACAAGAAGGTGTGGTAGAGGTGAGGAGATGAAAAGGAGACAAGAAGGTGTGGTAGAGGTGAGGAGATGAAAAGGTGACAAGAAGGTGTGGTAGAGGTGAGGAGATGAAAAGGTGACAAGAAGGTGTGGTAGAGGTGAGGAGATGAAAAGAAGACAAGAAGGTGTGGTAGAGGTGAGGAGATGAAAAGGAGACAAGAAGGTGTGGTAGAGGTGAGGAGATGAAAAGGTGACAAGAAGGTGTGGTAGAGGAGATGAAAAGGTGACAAGAAGGTGTGGTAGAGGTGAGGAGATGAAAGGAGACAAGAAGGTGTGGTAGAGGAGATGAAAAGGGAGACAAGAAGGTGTGGTAGAGGTGAGGAGATGAAAAGGAGACAAGAAGGTGTGGTAGAGGTGAGGAGATGAAAAGGAGACAAGAAGGTGTGGTAGAGGTGAGGAGATGAAAAGGAGACAAGAAGGTGTGGTGGGGAGATGAAAGGAAGACAAGAAGGTGTGGTAGAGGTGAGGAGATGAAAAGAGAAAAGAAGGTGTGGTAGGGTGAGGAGATGAAAGAAGAAAAGAAGGTGTGGTAGAGGTGAGGAGATTAAAAGAAGACAAGAAGGTGTGGTGGGGTGAGGAGATGAAAAGGAGACAAGAAGGTGTGGTAGAGGTGAGGAGATGAAAAGACAAGAAGGTGTGGTAGAGGTGAGGAGATGAAAAGGTGACAAGAAGGTGTGGTGGGGTGAGGAGATGAAAGGAGACAAGAAGGTGTGGTAGAGGTGCGGAGATGAAACGGAGACAAGAAGGTGTGGTAGAGGTGAGGAGATGAAAAGGTGACAAGAAGGTGTGGTAGAGGTGAGGGAGATGAAAAGGGACAAGAAGGTGTGGTAGAGGTAAGGAGATGAAAAGGTGACAAGAAGGTGTGGTAGAGGTGGGGAGATGAAAAGGAGACAAGAAGGTGTGGTAGAGGTGAGGAGATGAAAAGGAGACAAGAAGGTGTGGTAGAGGTGAGGAGATGAAAAGGTGACAAGAAGGTGTGGTAGAGGTGAGGAGATGAGGGGACAAGAAGGTGTGGTAGAGGTAAGGAGATGAAAAGGTGACAAGAAGGTGTGGTAGAGGTGAGGAGATGAAAAGGTGACAAGAAGGTGTGGTAGAGGTGAGGAGATGAAAAGGAGAAAAGAAGGTGTGGTAGAGGTGAGGAGATGAAAAGGAGACAAGAAGGTGTGGTAGAGGTGAGGAGATGAAAAGGTGACAAGAAGGTGTGGTAGAGGTGAGGAGATGAAAAGGAGACAAGAAGGTGTGGTAGAGGTGAGGAGATGAAAAGGAGAAAAGAAGGTGTGGTAGAGGTGAGCAGGTGAAAGGAGATGAAAAGGAGAAAAGAAGGTGTGGTAGAGGTGAGGAGATGAAAAGGTGACAAGAAGGTGAAGATAGAGACAAGGAAAGGACTTTAAGTAGTAGTCTGCCATCATAAGAACATAAGAACTTAAGAACGTAGGAGTCTGCAAGAGGCCGGTAGGCCTGTACAGGCAGCTCCTTTGACCCTAAGCTCCCGTGTATCTAACCCCACCTAATATCGCTGTCTATGAATTTATCTAGTCTAATTTAGAATGTGACAATTGTATAGGCACTCACCACATGACTGCTAAGCCTATTCCACTCATCCACCACACTGAATGTAAACCAAAATATCCCTATGTCCCTGTATAATCTGAATATATCCAGTTTAAACCCATTACTTCATCTCCTACAGGTTCTCTTACCAACAAAACCTTATGAATGTCTCCTTATTATTGCCCTTCATCCATTTATAAACCTCGATCATGTCTCCACACCCTTCGCCTTTGTAGAGAATGCAAGTTTAACTGCTTGAGTCTTTCCTCGTATGGCAAGTTTCTCACCCCCTGAATCATCTTAGTCATCCTCCTCTGCACTGATTCTAACATTTTGATATCCATTCTATAGTAAGGTGACCAGAACTGAACCGCATAGTCAAGATGAGGTCTAACTCCAACATGTGTGTGTGCCATCTGCCTTGATATCTCTCCCCCATAACCTTGATATCTTGATGAAGGCGCTCGCCATGCTCATCGCTCACGTCTCCAAGAGTAGCAGGAAATCATCGAGATGGCTCTAGAGGAAATGAACCTTTATGCTCATGCTGCAGCCTAAAAGATGAGAGCTATCAAGCAATGTCTCCACCAACCCTTGTAGTTTGCTGCTTTTTGCTCCCTAAAAATCCCTTCAAAACAGCCACCAATGAGTCCCAAGCTCTTTTTCCTACGTCAGTCATCGAGCTCGAGAAGTTTTGGCATTTCATTAACTTTCTCATTTGTGTCCCATCAAAAACACCAGCCTTTATTTTATCATAACTTAGGCCAGGAAATGTTGTATACATATGAATTTGAAACAGTCACCCTCCACATTAAGAGCTTCGACAAAGTGCTTCATTAGTCCTAGTTTAATATGAAGGGCTGGGAAGATGATTGTATCTCTCTCAACAAGGGGTTGGTGCATGATATTCTTCTTCCCAACAGTCAAACTTTCTTTTTTTTAACTGGCCAGAGTTTCTGTTCCCAAAGTTTGTCTTTCGCTCGGCTGTCCCATAAACACAGGAAACACGGATATTTTTATGCCCTCCTTGTTGGCCGAGTAAAAAGTTGACCATTTTCAGATCCACACATATGACCCATTTGTGTTAATCAAACTTGAGTAAGTCTAATACAGTTTTAATGTGTTCAGGATTCTCTTTTAAATGCACAGAGTGACCAGTAGGAGTAATACATATTTTAAACTCTTTTTTGAACTATCTATAAAGAGTCTCCATTCATGAGGATCATACTGTAGACTCGTGTAGAGCAACCATCGCTTTTAACAGATACAATATATTTATATATCTGCGTGTGTCTAGATAGATAAATAACTGTCTAAATAAATAGATAAAATAAATATCAACATATATGATTACCTGTGATATCTCTTATAGCTATGGCTGGGGCCAATATGGACCAGCCCATAGATAAAAAAAACTTGATGTGATAGAAAAAAACTATTGTCTTTTGTAAACTCAGTGACACCAAATTACCCAAGAACAGGTCTCAAACTTAGGTCACTAGAAAAAAGTTAAAACTTGTAGGCCAGTGAATTATTAGACACGCATCGCGCGCGCGCGTCCACACACACACACACACACACACACACACACACACACACACACACACACACACACACACACACACAATCACACGCGCACACGCACCAATCACCAATTCATCATACCTTTGAATGCATCCTCACCCTACTCCTTCCCTTCCACGTCGTATTTCTTCCCATTTCTTCGTCTCTTTTCTCTGTTTCTCATTCACCTTACTCCCCAGCCTCTCTACTCCTTCCCTTCCACTCCGTATTTCTTCCCATTTCTTCTTCTCTCTTCTCTGTTTCTCATTCACCTTACTCCCCATCCTCTCTCTACTCCTTCCCTTCCACTCCGTATTTCTTCCCATTTCTTCTTCTCTTTTCTCTGTTTCTCATTCACCTTACTCCCCATCCTCTCTCTCACATTATCCACCTCCCGTTCATCTCCAGTATTCCTTTTCTTCCTCGTTTCCTCCAAAGTTCCCTCCTGTTTCTACTTCTCGTTCTTCCTTCTCCTGTTCGTTCCCTTTTCTATCTTCCCGCTCCTTCTCCTCCTCCCTCTTCTCTTCTTCGCTTTAAAAAAACGGCGGGCGAGGACGGGGCAAAGGCAGCCCTTGATCAACCAACCCGTAGCGTCAGTGCGACTCACAAGAAAATGTGTAACTAACCACGCCTCCGACAAGCGAACTGATACAACTCGTCACGGCCACATTTCTATCATGTACACAAATGCACGTAGTTTAATACCCAAAAAGGACGAAATTAGGGCGTATATTACAACAGAGAAACCAGATGTGGTAGCCATCACAGAGACTTGGGCCAACTCTACTCATCTAGAATCCGAACTGTCATTCCCTGGGTACGAAAGCTTCCACAAAAGTCGAAAGCACAAGAAAGAAGGAGGAGTAGTCTGCTACGTAAAAAGTACGCTCCCTGCCATAAAAATAGACAAACAGGACGCAGAAATACGATTCTGTCTACGTGGAAATAACCGCAAATAACAAGAAACTAACACTTGCAACCGTATACAGGCCTCCGAAACAACAGGCAGCCGATGACACTGCCCTCTACGAAGAGATTCACTCTGTTACACAAAGCAAGGAAACAATTATAATTGGGGACTTTAACTGCCCTAACATTGACTGGGGACTGATGAATGAAGATCAAGAGGGTAACAGGCTTATAGAAATGGTGGAGGATTCGTTCCTCACTCAAGTTGTAACTAAACCAACAAGAGAAAACAATCTGCTGGATCTGGTATTAGTAAGCGACCCCGACCTCATTCGCGACTGTACAGTTGGTGAGAAACTTAATGGGTGCGATTAATATCAATATATGTAACAAACTCGTAGATAATCCGTCAGTGATACCAGATTACAAAAAAGGAAATTTCAACTAAGCCCGTGCGCTGCTTCCCTCTACGACCTGGGACCAACTTGGCATCACCGACAATACAATCGACAACGCGTGGAACGTCTTCAAAGATAAGCTGTTGCAAGTAGAGAAGGCTACAGTGCCTACGAAATCCAGGCGAGTAAATGGGGCCATAGATCCACCGTGGATGACCAGAGAAATAAAAAGGGCAGTAAACCTTAAAAAAAGGAATTATAATTTGATGAAAGAGAATGCTACGGCCGAAGCCAGCACACAGTACCACAACAGTCTCAGAGCTTGTCGCAGCCTTATTCGGAGTAGCAAACGCAACTATGAAAAGCAAATAGCTCGCGAAATCAAAACTAACTCCAAGAAATTCTTCACGTACATAAGATCGAAAAAGAAAGTAAAATCCAATATTGGTCCCCTGACAGACGAGACTGGATCTGTAACTCAGGACAGTAAACAGATGGCCAGAATCCTCAATAGTAACTTCGCATCCGTATTCACAGTCGAGGACATCGAAACCATTCCCGAGGGTCCTGACCCGCCGAGTGAGATCACGCCGCTGAAATTGACTCAATATGCGACCAAGAAGTAAAAAGTACTTGGACAAACTCGACACGAACAAATCAACATGACCCAACAGTTTGTCCCCGAGGGTATTAAAAGAGCTTAAACAACAAATACTTCAACCACTCACTAACATATTCAACCGGTCAGTTCAACTAAACAAGGTCCCGGAAGACTGGAAGATGGCGAACGTAACACCGATTTTCAAAAAAGGAGACAAAAGCGTTGCATTAAACTACAGGCCCATAAGTTTGACATCAGTGGCAGGAAAAATACTCGAAAAGATTAGTAGAGATAAACTTGTTAAGTTTCTAGAAAACAATAATATAATCTCCGACACCCAGCATGGCTTCAGAAACAAGCGCTCCTGCCTAACGAATTTATTAGACTTCTTCCAAGGTATATATAAGAACTGGGATGCCCACATTCCCAGTGATGTTATATACCTGGACTTTTAGAAAGCCTTCGACAAGGTACCGCACGAGCGACTCCTTAAGAAACTGCACTCGGCGGGCATCGGAGCCAATCTGATCGCGTGGATAAGAGATTGGCTCACCGACAGAACACAACGAGTTCTACTCAACGGACAGCCTTCCGATTGGCTTCCAGTCACTAGTGGAGTGCCTCAGGGGTCAGTGCTGGGACCCATCCTCTTTATCATATATATCAGTGACCTAGAATCAGGACTGAAATCCACAATATCGAAATTTGCAGATGACACCAAGGTGGGTGGAGATGCCCTCACAAAGACCGACTGCGAAATAATTCAGAAAGACCTCAATCACATTATCGAATGGTCGGAAAAATGGCAAATGTCTTTTAATGTTGACAAATGCAAAGTCATGCACATTGGGTCCCAAAATAGTAACCATACATACATCATGAATGGGAGACCTCTGCAAGCGATGCAGGAGGAAAAGGATCTTGGAGTCACTATCAGCAGTGACCTGAAACACGCGAATCACTGTAAAAAAGCATACAACAAGGCCAACATTATGCTCGGGTTCATAGCGAGGAACTTCGAGTGTAAAACACCAGACGTGATGCTATCCTTGTATAATTCCATGGTAAGACCGCACCTCGAGTATGCAGTGCAGTTCTGGTCTCCCAATTACAGAAAGGACATTGCTCTACTGGAAAGGATTCAGCGACGCGCCACAAAGATGATTCCAACCTTCAGGGCTCAACCGTACGAAGAACGACTCAAGCGACTCAATCTCTTTACATTGGAGAAAAGACGCCTACGAGGGGATATGATTCAAGTCTTCAAGTATCTAAAAAAGTTCAATAACGTCGATTACTCCAAATTCTTTGAACTGCAAACCAACTCAAGAACTAGAAATAACGGTTTACCCATTCAGTCGAGTCGATGTAACACAGACATTGGAAGGAGTTTCTTTTCAAACCGAGTCATCCGCCACTGGAACAATCTTCCCTCAGAAGTAGTAAATGCGAATACCATCAACTCCTTCAAATATAGAATCGACCGTCATTTCGCTGCGTCGGGAGTAAACTGAATAACGAGGGCTTCCATCTGCTCCTCAATATCGAGGTGCTTTCATCTGCTCACCAAGCCCCAAGTGGCGGTCGAGCAGATTAAATCACCCAAGCGGCGACCTCGTAATGAGCCAATAGGCTTTCTGTTGCCTGCATTTCCATGTTTCCATGTTTCCATGTTTCTCATACAACTTACTCTTTTTCCCTCCCTCTCACATTTTCTACCTCCCGTTCATCTCCATTATTCCTTCCCATTCTCGTTTCTTAATGTCCTTCTCTCATTCCTAAATTCCCTCCGTTTTCTACTGCTTGTTCTTCCTCCTTCCTTCTTCAATCCCTTTCTACCTTCCTCTCCTTCCTTTTCTCCCTCCCAGTTCCTCCTTCCTCTCCTCTTTTCCCATTCTTCCTGCCTTCATCCCAGACACTCTTTCAGCCTAATGATAACTCAGCCCTCCTTCCCTGTTCCAACTTTGCAGCCCAGTAATTACTCTTAGGCTCCGTCCTTTGCCCTCTTATGATTCTATGTCCGCCGGGCCGTGGTTAGGTATGTGTAGTTAAGGCATATCAAGACCTGACACACAGAAACAGTACTGAGATTTGGTCTAACTACTTTTCTACTACTACTACTACTGCTACTACCACATTGGATCCGGAAATTCACTTCTTTTCCATCTCCACTGTCTCGTCTACCATTGATCCCAAGTACTTAAATGTTTTCACTCTCTTCAACATTTCACCATTTAGTCTAATTGTGGCCTGTTGGTCGCCACTTGTATCTGTTGTGAAGTATTCCGTTTTGGACCTACTAATCTTCATTCCTCTGCTTTCCAAAGCAACTCTCCATTCTTCTAGTTTTCTTTCCAGCTGTCTTCTCTCCTCTGTCACCAAGACGATGTCATCAGCATATAATACACACCAGGGTGGTTCCTCTCTGACATTTTCTGTAATGACATCGAACACTATATTGAAAAGTAATGGACTTAGTGCCGATCCTTGGTGCAATTATCAAGACATACAGGAGAGGACTTCAGATTGCTTAAAGAGTGACGGAGAGAAATTAATGCTCATAAAAGCACTGAAGAAGGGCTTTTAGCAGATGGCGTGGTGATACAGAAAAGAATGAGGGACGTGTAGTAGAGGCTGTGAATTAGAGGCACAAGACAAGAACGAGTGGAAACGTTTGTGTGAGGCCGAGGACTTCTACAGGGGAACGTTACAGGCTGATGGTGATGATGAGAGAGAGAGAGAGAGATGCTATCCGATATTGAGTATATCAGTGGTCAACACACTTTTAGCTGAGTCAGGTTTTGTGGTTGCTTTTTTTAGGTAATTTTGAGGTGCTGATGTTAAATATGTCAGCCATTTTTTGCTAACACATCAGGTTTTCATCCTGTAGCACATCCCTATTTTATGATGTACAGTATGAATAATTTACTTGGTCAGGAGAGTTTACTAAGGCTCTTCGTCTCATCAGCTCTCCTCCTCTTACTGATAGTCTTCTACCTCTTAAATTCCGCCGCCATGGTGCCTCCTTTCTATCTTCTATTGATATTTCCTTTTTACAGTGAGTCTTTTCTTCCTGTATCTCTTTTTTACGTTTTTTTCTTTTCTACCGACAGTAATAAAGTCTCTTTCAACCTTTTCCATTTTTTATTTTACTTATTATAATTTTTGCTTTACTTTCACTTTTTACTCATTTTTCTTCTTATCTGTTATACATAGTGACAAAGTTTCTTCCTTACTTTATTTTCTCTTTTCTTAGCCACAGACGATTCAAGTGATTCTACATTATATTCACACTAGTTCATCTTTCAAGCTGTGTAAATGCAAGTATTTTCCTAAGTCTATATCTATTGACCTTTGTCTTCTTTTCCTCCTATTATGAATTCCTCTACTTATCTCACTTTCTATTTATTTGTCTTTATATTTCCTTGCGGTTACTGTCTCTATCTTCCTATACATTCACCCGTTTGATATTTCTGTTCCTTTCCCGTAACCGACATGTATATCTAATGAAGCCGCACCATAGGAAGCCTGACGTGTTCCGTTCTAGCTTGTGTCTGTTCAAACACTTCTTGTTTTTTGCAGTGTCCTTTTCCTTCTCTTTCATCATCCTTTCTTCCGTCTCTTTCCTCTGTCGACTCCCTTCCTCTATACGTGCCCATTGCCGGCCTTTTGTTTTACACCAGTTTAAAATGACTCAATCTTTTTCCAGGTCATTTCAACTGTTTCCAAAGGCTGCTGCTGAACCGTGATAGGCTGCAGATTTTGTCATGTAAATTATCTGCTGTTCGGCGCCCCAGTAACGCTATAGTGCAGCACCAATAACCTCAAGCTGACCTTTTCGATCGTACGGGGGTCAGAGACACATGCCGATCACAGTCACGACCCTGTGTAACCTCCCGCGAATTACAGGTCGCTGATTGTCGTTATTAGGTCGTAAAGTCAGTGTGACTGGGGCTTTATCTGTTCGTATTCGAGCCTGTACACCTGTCTAATTAAATACCTGTACCTCAAGAGACGGATGAAGTGGCTTTAATAGGACAATAGGGATGTGGTAATTAGTGTGTGTGTGTGTGTGTGTGTGTGTGTGTGTGTGTGTGTGTGTGTGTGTGTGTGTTTGTGTGTTTACGTTTTATATAACATGCAACGTTGTATTGATTGCAGCAACACAGCTCTATCTCCCCTCCCCTCCTCTCTCTCTCTCTCTCTCTCTCTCTCTCTCTCTCTCTCTCTCTCTCTCTCTCTCTCTCTCTCTCTCTCTCTCTCTCTCGCGCGCGCGCGCGCACACACACACACATTATACATTTTCATTGTGCATATCAAATCGTGGGTCGTGGCAGCAACACACACACATACACGCACAAGCACACACACACACACACACACACACACACACACACACACGTTAAATGGCTGAGTCCGATAATAATTTGGGTCTTGTTGATTATTCCGCAGTAACAGTGTGGGTATCCCGACCGCGGCGGGGAGGGGGTAGTAGTAGCAGTAGAAGAAGTAGTAGTAGTAGTAGTAGTAGCAGTAGAAGAAGTAGTAGTAGTAGTAGTAGTAGTAGTAGTAGTAGTAGTAGTAGTAGTAGAACAAAGGAGTACAAAGGAAAAGCAAACATCAACAGACCTCTTGGTACTAACTAGGCTGTAGCCTTTTCATTGTTGCTACCATCTACTCTAATCTACGAGTCAGAGACACAGGACAGCGAAGGCTCCTCCCCTCCCACCAGTCCCTCCAGCCGAGGCTGGCATGAAAAGGATGAATACCATGTACTATAGAAAAACTACAATGGAATTTTCAATGGACAGAAGGAAGATCATTCACGACGACTAGGCTAACACTACTTTCTGCTCGACCGGAGCAAAATAGTGGATGTTCGGGTTAGCTTCTAAATATTTGTCTAGTCGGTTTTTGAACGTGCAAATACTTTCGCTTCCGGCGACGTTTTGAGGCAGACCATTCCATACATTGATGACACGGTTGAAGGAGAAGTGCTTTGATTCATTTGAGTTGAAACGCTTCCTCGTTATTTTGTATCCATTGTTTCTTGTTACGCTTGGTTGAGAGACTAAAATAATCATGAACATTAACGATGTCGAATCGCTTGAACATTTTAAATACTTAGACAAGGTCACCTCTTAGCCTGCCTTTGATAAGCTGAATAAATTCAGTTAACATAAGATCATAAGTACGTTAGAGTCTGCAAGAGGCCGGTAGGCCTGTAAAGTCAGCTCCTTTGAACCTAATCTCCCGTGTATCTAACCCCACCTAATATCGCTGTCCATGAATTTATCTAATCTATTTTTGAATGTGACAATTGTATTGGCATTCACCACATGACTGCTAAGCCTATTCCACTCATCCACCACCCTGTTAGTAAACCAATTTTTGCCAATGTCCCTGTTGAATCTGAATTTATCAGTTTAAACCCGTTACTTCGTGTCCTACCCGGTTCTCTTACCAACAAAACCTTATGAATGTCTCCCTTATTAAAGCCCTTCATCCATTTATAAACCTCGAGCATGTCTCCACGCACCCTTCGCTTTTCTAGAGAATGCAAGTTTAACTGTTTGAGTCTTTCCTCGTATGGCGCTACTATAAACACTTGCCTGCGCCATGACGGGCTGGGGCCGAGTACCATCCAGGCCCCTCAAGCAAGCCTACCGGCGCAATAGGCAGATACGTAAAAAAAAAATAATAATAATAATGGCGAGTTTCTTAACCCCTGAATCATCTTAGTCCTCCTCCTCTGCACCGATTCTAACATTTTGATATCCATTCTATAGTAAGGTGATCGTTCGAGCTTATTACTCCAAGATCTTTTTATTTGCTAGCTTCAGAAAGTCGCACTCCGTTAATTTGATAATGAATACGATCGTTGTTGATTCCGATATGCATAACCTTGCACTTTTCAATATTGAAATTCATTTGCTATGTTCGTAGTAGTAGTAGTAGTAGTAGTAGTAGTAGTAGTAGTAGTAGTAGTAGTAGTAGTAGTAGTAGGAGGAGGAGGAGGAGGAAATTGGTAGGATTGAAGAACATGGAGATTAGCATAAGTTGACATCACACTGAGGGAAATGGAGGAGAGATGGAGGTGTTTTGGGTGGATATTGGAGGAGGAGGAGGAAGAAAAAGAGGAAGAGGATGCAGACTGGTTCAAAGTGGTGGCAGGTAAAGAAAGGTAGTTTTGTATTAGAAAAGAAAATATAGAAAAAAGAAACAAAAGAGGATGAAGTGAAGGGGAGACAGATAAGAGAAAGGTGGGCAGTGGATATCCCTAGAGGAGGAGAAAGGAGGGAGAAAGGAGGAGGAGGCAGGTGGATGACTGGCAATTCGTGGAGGATGCTGGGAGAGAAGAAAAATAAAAGGTAAATAGAAAGATAGCAAGTGGAGGCCAGTGGAGATAGGTAAAGAAAGTAAGATAAGGTAAAGTAAGGTAAGGTAAGGAGAGGTAAGGTAAGGTGAGGTAGGGTAAGGTAAGGCAAGGCAAGAGAAAGATCAGTAGTGGAGATTGTGAGAGGGAGGATACAAGACCGCTGTTGAAGTGGAGGTATTCAGGGCACGGGAGATAAGTGGAGGCCAGCAAGGAGACTAAACCCGCTAACAGTGTGGAGAACAAACGTGGAGATGAAGGCAGCGTGGGGAGGCGGCTTAACCTGATGGACCTTCCCGGGAGCCTACCAGACGGATGGGGGTAACGGGAAGGAGGGGGACGGGGGCGGGGGGAAATGGGAGCTACTAGGATGTAACTTGTAAGTACTTAGGGGGCAGCGTTACCACCTAATGAGGTTAAGATAAGGGGTCTGATCGCCTACATATCAGGGTATTAGAAACGACCCACGAGCACGTTATAAGGGGAGGAGGAGGAGGAGGAGGAGGAGGCTATTGCTAGATTAAGAGATGGGAGATGTGGAGGAGAGGAGAGAAAAGGCCCCCCCAAAAAGATAAAATAGAGAGAGGACTGGAAAAACGTAAAAGACGTCATGGAATAATCAGGGAAGAAAACAAGAGGAATAAGGAGATAAAAGAGGAGGAGGAGGAGGAAGGGAAAGGGTGGAAGTAAGATCAGGAGAAAAATGAATAAAAATGAATTCAAGAAGAAAAGCAAAGGAGAAAAAATGAAGAAAGACGAAACAGGAAAAAAAAATGAAAAAAGATAAAGAAAACGAAATGAGAGGAAGTTGAAAATGAGAAGACTAAAAAAAACAAGAACCGAAAAAGAAGAACCAATGGAAAAAAAATGAAATAAAAAATCAAGAAAACAAACAAAACGTAGAAAAGAAACAAAGAAAACCATGACCTGAAAACGAAAGAACCGAAGGAAAAGACAAGAAAAGACGAAAAGAAACAGAACACGAAGACCAGAGGTAAGGCAAGTCGAGGTCACAATTTGAGACGAAGAAGTAGTGGGCAAAACCTTTCCCTCAAGAGCATTACGTCTGTCTGTCAGGCCCCGCCACGCCCCTGACCAGCGCCGAGGGGAAGCAGCACAACAGCCTGGCTCTCCACGCCCTTGTCACGCCCACACACACACACATAACTTTCTTCATCCCTTCTTTATTCCCTCGTATTCTTGTTCTTGTCCTTCCCTTGCCTTACCAACTCATTCCCTCCTTCATTTCCTCCTGTTCTTTTTCCTAATCTTGTCCCCTTATTTTCCTCATCCTATTTTCCTTAAAACCCATCCATGGTCTTCCTTTTATTTTCTTCCTTTCATCTATAGGTCTGGATTAGACTGAGCCGAAGAAAGGAAAAAGCGAGAGAAAGGGAAGGAAGTAAGGAAGGAGGGAAGGAAGGAAGGAATTAAGGAAAGAATGAAGGGTAGAATTACGTTTTAGTGGACATCATAATAAAAGTGAAACATGAGTGAAGTGAATGAAAGGGCAGCTGAAGAAAGCAAGAATGAAAGAAGGCAGTGATGGGGGAAAGGTTGAATGGAGAGATGGATTGAAAGGAAGGACGAAAGTAGAAAGTGAATTATGGAGGAGAAAGGTGGGATGCAAAGGACAGATTATCTGAGAGGAAGAAAGAAAGAAGGAAGCTAAAGTTGGAAAGTTTAGTGGGAGCAACATCTGTTGTCATATGCCGGAGAGAGACAGAAGGGAAGGAATTATAGGAGAAGGAACAGACCCCAGGAGACAGGACACAACCCCGATTAATACCTGGTACCCATTCACTGCTGGGTGGACAGGGTGTAGGGTATCGGAAAAAGCCGACAAAATTTTCCATTCCGCCGGGAATCGAACCAGGCTCTCTCAGTTAATGAGCCGAGTGTGCTAATCACTGCACTACGAAGCCCCTCTTAAGGAAAGAGAAGAAAAAAGGAAGAGAGGGGAGGAGAAAAGGGAAGAAGACAAAACAAGGAGGAACAAGAAATGAAGTAAGAAGCGATAAAGAAGACGACAAAGAAAAGAAAAGAGAAAGAAAATAAGGAGATAAAGAGGCTGCCGGAAGATAAATTACGAACTGTTAAAAAGGCAAAAGGACGGAACGACTTATAAAGAAGAGAAAGGAGAGAAGACACAAAGGCAAATGGAGGCAGAGGAGGAGAAAGAGAAAGGGAAAGAAAGAAAACAAACAAAATATGTATAAACAGAAGACACACGGAATGCCAAGACAAGCGGGAAGAAAAAAAATGGACTAAGAGGAAATTAGCCTGAAAAAAAGTATAAATGAACTGAATGAGAGATAGAGGGAAATGATGACGTGGAATGGCCAATGGCATGGAACGAAAGGAAGGACAAAAGGTGAAAGGAGGAAAGGGACGGGGATGAAGGGAAGCAAGGACAGACAGTAGGCGAAGGAAATGGTAGAATGACACGGAAAAGAAAAGAAAAGAAAGCTGGAAAGGACGACAAGAACTCATGGGAAAAACAGGAGGAAGGAAAAAAAGAGGAAAAGAACAATGAAAAATGAGAGGGAAAGGAAAGCATGGATGGACAGAAGGAAAGAGAGAGAGAGAGAGAGAGAGAGAGAGAGAGAGAGAGAGAGTCTGGGACAATAATAATTGAGTTAGTGTAGGTCACATGTTGGAAGGTGGGATGAGAAGGGAAGTATTAGAGGAAGCAGGAAGAAGAGGAAGGAAGGAAGAGGAAACAGCGAGGGACTTGAAGGAAAGGAAGAAGGAAAGAAAAAAAAAAGGAAAAGTGAAGACCGAGTTAAAAATGTAAAGGAATGGACAGGGAAAAGGAAGAAGAAAAAACAAAGGAAGAAACAGACGAATGAACGAACAATCAAACGAAGGAAGGAATGAAGAAAAACAAAGCAACAAAGCACACGTGAACAAGGAATAGAGGCAAATTAATGAGGGCAAAAATTAAGCTGGGAGGGAATGGAGGAAGAAAGGAAGAAGGAAAAAAGATAGGAAGGACGAAAAACAGGAAGGGAGCGAGATGATAACATTAGTGCTCATATAAGGGAGGAAGAAGAAGGAAGAAGGGAAGGAAGAAGGGAAGGAGAGACGAGCTGAGTGCTTAGAGGCAAAGAAGAGGAACCTTAAACCGATTAACTTCCCATTTAGGAACACAAAGGAACACAAAGGAAGAACAAACAACAGCAGACCTGCTGGTCCTTACGAGGTTGTTTGTGACAAGCTACACTAACTATCTAATCAAAGGTGGAAGATGAAGGACAGCAAAGGCGAAAGCTCCTCCCCACCCCCCCATCCCTCCATCCAAAGCTGGCAGGAAAGGAAAAAGAACCATGCAGCATGAAAAAACTGCATGGAATTTATGTAGGAAAGAGGAAAGAACTACCATTACTGCTACCACTAACCAGGCGATAAAAGCGGACAAGGACACCAGTATTCGAAAGAACTTAACGTTATTACGACAATGAGTAATATCTTAGTTGCTGGTTGGATTCAAAACACTTGTCTAATCTATTCTTGAAGGCCGTAACTGTTGTACTATCAACGACATCACAGGGTAGAGAGTTCCAAACATTAACAACTCGATTGAAGAAGAAGTGTTTAGCTTCGTGCGACGAGAATCTTTTACCACTTATCTTCAAATTGTGATTTCTTCTTGTTCTATTTGATCGATCAATTGTAAAGTAATCTTCCGCATTAATATCACTGAATCCTTTAAACATTTTAAACACTTCTATTAGATCGCCTCGCATTCTTCGTTTTGATAGGCTGAATAAATTTACTTCTTTAAGCCTTTGTTCATATGACAAATTTCTCAACCTAGGAATCATCTTTGTTACTCTTCGTTGGACCCGTTCCAACTTTTCTATGTCTTTTCTGTAGTAGGGAGACCAAAACTGTACACAGTACTCTAGACGGGGTCGAACCAACGAATTAAACAGTTTTAATATTACTTTTTCCGATTTATTTTTAAAGACTCGTCCGATGAAGCCAACCAATTTGTTTGCAGTTTTAACTACCTCTGAACAATGCTGACCGGGCCTTAAATCGCTTGATATAGTGATTCCAAGATCCTTTTCTTTACTTACTGCAGAAAGTTGTTGGCCATTCATTACGTACCGAACGCGATTGTTATTTTTCCGATGTGCAACACTTTACATTTGTCAACGTTAAATTTCATTTGCCATTGATTGGCCCAACGTGCAAGTCGATCTATATCTGATTGTAAAGCTTCTTCGTCGAGTGTCGCAGTTACTTTACTAGAAATTTTTGTGTCATCAGCAAATTTTGATACTTTGCAAGTGAGCCCATCATCGATATCATTAACATAAATTAAGAAGAGCATGGGGCCAAGCACTGATCCTTGAGGTACGCCGCTTTTGACATCGAGCCAGTTAGATGTAACACCGTTTAGAACTACTCTCTGTTTCCGCTCAGAGAGCCAGTCCGCAAGCCAATTGTGAATGTTACCCGAGATACCGTGCGCCAGTAGTTTGCTGAGCAATCGTTGGTGGGGGACCTTGTCAAATGCCTTTTGAAAATCCAGATATATGATATCTACTGATCTGCTTTCATCGAACACCTCAAAAATATAGTGAAAAAACCAAGTAAGTTAGTCAAACACGAACGTTTACTACGGAAGCCATGTTGCGAATTATTTATTATATTATTTTCTTCGAAGAATTTCACCATATTGTCGCGAATGATAGTCTCCATTAACTTACAAACAATAGATGTCAGGCTAATTGGTCGATAGTTTCCTGGATGAGACTTGTCCCCCTTTTTGAAAATTGGTGTGACATTTCCAAGTTTCCAATCCGACGGAACTTTTCCAGCTGTTAAAGATTTATTGATTATGATGGAGAGCGGTTTATAAATTTGATGTTTGATTTATTTTAAGACCCTAGGCGTAATTTTGTCTGGACCAGGAGCTTTGCTTACTTTAATCTTTTCAATTGTGCGTAAAATGTCACTTTCTACGATGAGCACGCCACTGAACATCTTTTCGGGCCTTCTAACCTCCGGCGGTTGAGGTGATAAACAATCTTCGTCGGTAAATACGGATGCGAAAAAGTTATTTAGGATTGTAGCCATTTCATTTTCATCGTTCGTGTGGTTACCATTTTCATTAGCAAGCGGTCCGATACCACAAGTGAGTGACTTTTTATTATTTACATAGCTAAAAAATTCTTTAGGATTAGATTTACTTGTTTCCGCTATATATTCTTCAAGATTTTTCTTGATTCGTTTTATTAATTTCTTGGTTTCGCGGCGAATTCTGTCCAACTCTAGTTTGTCAGCCTCGCTCTGAGTTGATATGTATCTACTGTATACGCATTTTTTTAAAAATAGGCTATTTTGAATTTCGTTATTCCACCATTTGGGTTTCTTCTTAGAAGCTGAACGTCTGTTACGATAGGGTACGTATATGCTTATGGCATTGTTCAATATTGTGGTGAAGGCCCCCCAAGATTTATCAATATCTGTTTCCGCCGTGATTTCAGTCCAGTCAGAATTATCTAGAATTGATCGGAGTCTTACGAAATTCGCTCTCTGATAATCAGGCACCTTTTCTTTACTAGGAGTTACTTTGCTTTCTTTCATATTGATGCTGAATGTGATTGTTCGGTGATCGCTAGAACTAAAAACTGGACCAACATTTACTTCGTTAACTAGATCAGCTGTCGTTGAAAGATAAGGTCAAGTATATTATTTTCCCGAGTTGGTTTTTGAACGTGTTGATGCAAATCACTTTCTAGTAAATTTGTGTACAGGTCGAGCCCTGTATGACAGTTCAACAGTTCACCCATCTTTTCACTGGCAAGTTAAAGTCCCCAACAATTACTGCCTCGCAACTGCTACTTGTTTCTAATAATAATTCATTTAATGCGTGGTCGATATCAAGAGTCTGCCTTGGCGGTTTGTAGATAAGTCCAATCACTATTTTACGAGATTTATTTTTAATTTCAATGAAGACCGTGTCTACATTGGTTATAATATCTGTTTTCACGGATACTGGATGGAGAGAGTTGTGGATATAAAGATAACGCCTCCACCCTGTCTGTTCTCTCTTTCATGACTAAAGATGGTATAACCCGGTAATCTATATTCCGCAATGAAATCTCTATTTGAAGTGTCTATCCAAGATTCTGTGACTCCGATGATGTGATAATGATTTGTAGCTGCGAGGACTTCTAAGTCTTCAAATTTGTTACGTAGGCTACGAGCGGGGGTTATCCTGTGAGGCAGGCTGGGAGTTAACCTGTGAGGCAGGTAACACGTCCTCCCGTGAAGCAGGAGGGTCGTCTGGAGAGGGCACAGTCTCGGTGGAGGGCCTCTCCACCAACGATGGTGGAGTCACTGCCACATTAGTTAAAACAAATTCCTGAAGGGCTACAAATTTCTTTTCAAGATCATTGTGCTTGACTTTCCATTCAGTCACAGCCTTCTGAAGATGATGGCGATGAAGAAAATAACAAGTCCAACATTTAAGTTTGGGAAAGAATAGAGTTAGCGAAAGGTGTTACTGGTAAGAAAATGATACTGGAAAACGTTGTTGGTATAGTAATGAGAGTAAAATGGCCTATTACAATGTTTGATTTATGGAATAAAGTTATTATTATCACTATCAAAACCACGACCACGTTCTTCAGTGAACATCCCTTCGACTGCCATCATCATCTTCCTTTCAGCATCCTCACCACTAATGCACTATTCACCCAACATCTATTCTAAACGAACATCACCATCACCTTCATTTCACGCTATCATCACCATCTTCCCTCACCACACTCATCCCTACAGGCATTTTACGCACACTGACACCACAAACATAACCATCACCATTCACCATCAAAATTCATCCCCATTCTCCTCCTCCTCCTCCTCCAGGACCAGAGACATAAAAGGGCGGTAAACTTAAAAAAGGAATTATAACCTAATGAAAGAGAATGACACGGCCGAAGCCCGTACTCAGTACCACAACAGCCTCAGAGCTTGTCGCACCCTTATTCGGAGTAGTAAACGCAACTACGAAAAACAAATAGCGCGTGACATCAAGACAAACTCAAAAAAATTCTTCACATACATCAGATCGAAAAAGAAAGTAAAATCCAATATTGGTCCCCTGACAGACGAGACTGGAGCTGCAACTCAGGACAGTAAGCAGATGGCCAGAATCCTCAACAGTAACTTCGCATCCGTATTCACAGTCGAGAACATCCAAACAATGCCCGAGAACCCTGACCAGCCGAGGGGAATCACGCCCCTGATAATTGACTCAATATGCGACCAAGAAGTGAAAGAGTATTTGGATAAACTCGACACGAACAAGTCAACAGGACCAGACGGTTTGTCCCCTCGGTTATTAAAAGAGCTTAAACAGCAAATACTTCAGCCACTCACTAACATATTCAGCCAGTCTGTTTAATTGAAAAAGGTCCCGGAAGACTGGAAGATGGCGAACGTAACACCAATTTTCAAAAAAGGAGACAAAAGCGTTGCATTAAACTACAGGCCCATAAGTTTGACATCAGTGGCAGGAAAAATACTCGAAAAGATTATTAGAGACAAACTTGTTAAGTTTCTAGAAGACAATAATGTAATCTCCGACACCCAGCATGGCTTCAGAAACAAGCGCTCCTGCCTAACGAATTTATTAGACTTCTTCCAAGGTATATATAAGAACTGGGATGCCCACATCCCCAGTGATGTTATATACCTGGACTTCCAGAAAGCCTTCGACAAGGTACTGCACTCGGCGGGCATTGGAGCCAACCTGATCGCGTGGATAAGAGATTGGCTCACCGACAGAAAACAACGAGTACTACTCAACGGACAGCCTTCCGATTGGCTTTCAGTCACTAGTGGAGTGCCTCAAGGGTCAGTGCTGGGACCCATTCTCTTCATCATATAATATATCAACGACCTCGAATCAGGACTGAAATCCACAATATCGAAATTTGCTGATGACACTAAGGTGGGGGGAAAGGCCCTCACAAAGACCGACTGCGAAATCATTCAGAAAGACCTCAATCACATTATCGAATGGTCGGAAAAATGGCAAATATCCTTTAATGTTGACAAATGCAAAGTCATGCACATTGGGTCCAGAAATAGTAACCACACATACATCATGAATGGGAGACCTCTGCAAGCGATGCAGGAGGAAAAGGATCTTGGAGTCACTATCAGCAGTGACCCGAAACACGCGAATCACTGTAAAAAAGCATACAACAAAGCCAACACTATGCTCGGGTTCATAGCGAGGAACTTCGAGTGTAAAACGCCAGACGTGATGCTATCCTTGTATAATTCCATGGTAAGACCGCACCTCGAGTATGCAGTACAGTTCTGGTCTCCTAATTACAGAAAGGACATTGATTTACTGGAAAGGATTCAACGACGCGCCACGAAAATGATACCAACCTTAAGGGCTCAACCGTACGAGGAACGACTCAAGCGACTCAATCTCTTTACATTGGAGAAAAGACGCCTACGAGGAGATATGATTCAAGTCTTCAAGTATCTGAAAAAAATCAATAACGTCGATTACTCCAATTTCTTTGAATTGCAAACCAACTCAAGAACTAGAAATAACGGTTTACCCAGTCAGTCTAGTCGATGTAACACAGACATCGGAAGGAGTTTCTTTTCAAACCGAGTCATCCGTCACTGGAACAATCTTCCTTCAGAAGTAGTAAATGCGAATACTATCAACTCCTTCAAATATAGAATCGACCGTCACTTCGCTGCGTCGGGAGTAAACTGAATTCTGAGTTCCTTCCATCTGCTCCTCAATATCGAGGTACTTTCATCTGCTCCTCAATGTCGAGGTGCTTTCATCTGCTCCCCAGGCCCCAGGCTGTCGAGCAGATTAAATCACCAAAGCGGGCAACCTCGTAATGAGCCAATAGGCTTTCTGTTGCCTGCGTTTCCATGTTTCCATGTTTCCTCTTCCATCGTTATCAAGCCTAAAACAAAGCTAGACAGATGGAAAAGAGAAAAATTGATGGTGGCCGTCAACTCAGCCTAGAGATGGATTAAAAGTTCAAATAAAATAAAACAATAAAAATTTCCCGCCGACGAAGTGCTCCTTTAAAATAAAAGAATGAATGAAAAAAGTAATGTTCGTGTGTAACACCAGCGTGTTAATAAAAGGTGTTCAGTCTCCTAATTCTCTCCCTCTCCCTCCTCTCCTTCCTGCGCCTCGCCATGTCAGGCAGGTGTGTGAGCTGGGGGGAATCTTTCTTAGCTTTCACTTATTTTTGTACTCCGACTTTCCTTCATGTTTTCATTTTCCTCTTATTTTCTTTTACTTCTCTCTCTTCCCTCTCACTTTCCTTTTCTACTTACTTTCCATTCCTTTTACTTTCCTTTTCCTCTTACTTTCCTTCTCCTCTTATTTTCATTTTCTTCTTACTTTCCCATTCCTCTTACTTTCTCCTCCTTTTACTTCCTTTTCCTCTAACTTTTCATCCTCTCTTAGTAACTACAAGCATCATCTTTTCTCGCATCGGTGTTCTTTACTGTTTCTCCCTCCTTACGTTGTTCCCTCTCTTCTTTCCTTCTTCGTTGCATTTCGTCACCGTTTTCAACATTACCTGCACGCATCTTCTCTTCCACCATCGTTTTTTTCTACTCTACCCATTTTTCCACTTATGCACATTACGTGTTTTTTCCTCTCTGTTCTTTTCTTCCTCGCCCCCATTCTCCCCGCGTCTATTCGCCGCCTTAGCCTCCACATCTCCCCTTTAATGGTCCGAGTACGAGGCGACCAAAGGCATCCTCTGCTCCTCTTTTATCTCCACTACTTCATTTGTTCTTTACACTTTTCCTCCGCTCTCTTTCTTTTCTCCTTCCTTTCATCTTTGTGTTCATCTCTCTGTTCACTTGTTTCCGGAGTAACTAAAGACAACCAGGTTTAATATGTTTTCCTGATTTCTTTTCATTTTACATCTTCCTTTGGCCTTCATGCCTAATTTTTTCTTTTATTTTACTTTCCACAATGTCTCCATATTTTTTTTTGTTTGTTTCTGTGTTCCCGTCAACGAAAGTCGGTCAGTATCCTTCTCTTTTATCATTTATCTTTTGTTCCATTCCTAGGTTTTTCTTTTCTAATATTTCTAACAAGGCAGCATAATCTGTCTTCACATTTCTTTCTATTTACTCGCATCTTTAGCCATCAAATACAGTCATTACTTTTCTTCTATGCTTTTAATTCGTTTGTTTCACATTTTTTTTTATAAACGTTTCACTTTTTCGTTTTCCCAGGCCCCTAATTCTCTTCTTTCCCATTCTCGTAAATTGTGTTTCCTCTCCATCTACGGCGAGGAGTACACAGGATGACTCACTTCTTCCCTAGTCCCTCATTTGTTCCGTCTATGAGCGTGGACTTCTTACCATGAATACTAACTTCACAAAATGTACGTAATTCCCTAAGAATTTTATATCAAAAAATATATTAGTTGATAAAAACAAAAAAAATATAAAGCATGATAAAAAAACAATACATGTAAATAAATGTACATGAAATAGATAAAAAGACGGACATGCAATAGATTAAACCACAGTACGTAAATAGATGAAAAGACACACTTATAATTAAATGAACAATATACATAAAGCACACCAAAAAACATTCAACAGATACAAGATATACATAAAATAGACAGCACAAAATTTCATACAAAAAGCAGACACGCGTAATATACACAAAAAATAAGACACAAAAGCTAAAAAAACAATCAACAGGTAGATAATTGGCTGAACAAACAGGTAGAGCAGGGAGGGAGGGGGGGGAGGAAGGGGGTTTGCTAGTGAGGAAAGGGAGGGGAGAAGGAAGGGGATGAAAGGAGAAAGAAAGCAAATAGAAAGAGGGGAAGGAGAGAGAAGGGGGGAGCAAGGGGAGGAAGAGGGAGGCAGAGGAAGAGAGAAGGGGGAGGGAAAGGGGGAAGTAAGAGAGGAGGGAGAGAAGAGAAGGGAAAGGGAGAAAGAGAGAAAATCAGTTAGGAAGAGGGAAAAGGAAGCGAAGAGAGGGAAGGAGCAGCGATAGGATGAGGGAAGGGGAAGTAGAGAGGGGGGATGGGGAAGGGGGATAATAGGAGTCGGTTTGCAATGAGCTCCCCACGTGACCAAAACCCTCATTGAGCTGACTTTACCAATGTTGTCTTAAGGAGGAGGAGGAGGAGGAGGAGAAGGAGGGGGAGAGGAATCAGAGAAAAGATGGAATTGGAATAAAAAGTGAGAGGAGGGAAGAGAAAAAGAGAAGAGGAAAAGAAAAGAATGAGAATGAATAGTTGGAAATATTTATGTTGTGAAAAGGGAAAACAGAAAAGTAGGAAGGGTACACAGGTGGCGGTTGTGCACGGTGTTGCTATAAATAAAGTGCTATCTCTCCCCACCTAACATGACCTGACCTTTCCATTTGGGAGCGCGCCTTTGTTTTCCGCCTGTTGGTCATCACAGGGGGGGGGGGGGGGGGTATGCAGGGCAACGAGTGGCAGAGGGAACGGAAAGGAGAGGGAAAGGGAACGGAGAGGGAAAGGGAAGAGATGGAGAGGAGAGAGGAAAAGGGAGTGACGGGGTATAGCATTAACAAGGTGGGTAAAGATGTAAACTTTTATTGGCACGAATCAACCAATGGAAGGTAGTCTCTCATAGTAGAGAATGGAGTGACATGAGTATTTGAGGCTTAACAAGTAGGAGTGGTGGTGCCGGGTGGGGCGCGGCTCAGGGCGCGCCGTAGCTAGTGGAGATGCCGCCGCCGCCGATGAATTCGTGACTGTCGCCGCCGCCGATGATGCTGCCGCCGCTGATGATGCTGCCCCCGCCGCCGCCGCCGATGAACTCGTGACTGTCGCCGTCGCTGATGAAGCCGCCGCCGCCGCCGCCGCCGATGAAGCCGCCGCCGCCGCCGCCGCCGCCGTAGTCTCCACCTCCGCCTCCGCCGCCGATGATGCCGCCGCCGCCGATGATGCCACCGCCGCCGATGATGCCGCCGCCGCCGCCTCCCACCACCTCACCGCTGCTGTGCGAGGCCTGGCTGAGGGCGGAGCGCAGGTCGCCGCCGGTTGGCAGGGAAGGATTGTCGCCATCGTTGTAGTTGACGAAGTACACCTCTGGGCGCTCCTGCGGGGCGTCAGGCACGTGCACCACCGACTGCTGCAGCTGCTGGCGCTTGTTGAGCACGTATACGATGTTCTTCTGGCGTGGCGGCGGCACAACGATGGGCTGCGTGCCCAGGCCGCCCTCTGGCGTGCGGATGAACACCACGTTATGGATGACGCGGGGCGGCGGCACGATGGGCGGCGGGCCCACACTGGGGGACAAGGGGGGCGCGGAGAACACGTACAGGTTACGTGTCACCCTGGGCGACACACACCTGCCGGTCCCGTCACTCACCAGGCCGCCGCCGCACCCGCCGCCGATGAAGCCGCCGCCGCCCCCGCCACCGATGAAGCCGCCGCCGCCGCCGCCACCGATGAAGCCGCCGACGCCGCCGCCGCCGCCGCCGCCGCCGCCGCCGCCGCCGCCACCATAGCCGCCACCGCCGCCACCGCCACTGATGAAGCCACCGCCGCCGCCGCCGCCGCCACTGATGAAACCGCCTCCGCCGCCACCACCGTGTCCGGGTGCGGAGTAGGTGTTGAGGGTGCCCGCCGCGGCCGTGGCGGCCAGACCTAACAAGATCTGCAAGGTGCCGCCGGCCATCAGACCCACATCCGTTTAAACACACACACACACACACACACACACACACACACACACACACACACACGAATAAACAAGCAAGTGCCACACCCGTCATACTTTACCGAGTAGTTCAGTAAAGCGTTGTCAAGACAAACTTCGAATCGGACACAGTAGTAGTAGTAGTAGTAGTAGTAGTAGTAGTAGTAGTAGTTGTTGTTGTTGTTGTTGTTGTTGTTTTGTTGTTGTTGTTATTGTTGCTGTGGCAGCAGTCAGGATACAGTAGTGGTAAAGTTCATTTAAATACTGTCACCCCTAGTAAAGTTATTAACTGAAACAGGAATAAAGCCAACTTATGGCAAAGTCCAACTTACTGCAAGCGTTCCACCACTTGCTGCACCGGTGTCACACGTGCATCCTCGGCTCACAAGAAGTAGGCAGTTGCTGGTCTCGTCTTACCAACAGCAACAACAGGAACAGCAGCAGTAACAGTTGAATAGTCAGATATGGTAGAAATAGACAGGAATAACTGCCGAAAAAGAATGAAGAGGAAAAGGAAAAGTATGAAGGAAGTGGAAGATGAGAAGGGGGAAAATAACGAAGATTTAGAGCTTTCAGGCAAATCTTCAAGCTATGTAATAAGGAAGAAAGAGATGAGAAAGAGGAAAATATAGCAAGATGATTTTTCAGGGCGGAATATCAAATCGTTTAAGAGCATTTAACTGTAGACTGAAGAGGTATGCGAAGGGTTGTAAGTGAAATCTTCAAGTCGCTTAAGAGGAAGAGAAGAATAAAGAGGAAAGGTGAAGAGTTTCAAGTCAAATCTTTAAATCCTTTGAGAAGAAAAGGGGAAGAGAAACAATCTGTCAGATCTTTCAGTCATTGAGAGCAAGAAAAAATATAGAGGAAAATTAAGCGTTTTAAAAAGAGAAGAAAAATAAATAGCCAGAGGAAAATTTTCAAGTCAAACCTTCACGTCCTTTCAGAAGAAGAAAAGAAGACTAAAAAGGAGAAAGAGGTGGAGTGTCAAGCCAAGGCCAGTAGTCTCTTCAGTAACTTCTGCAGCAAACAAAGCTAACATACTAACGAGGGACACTAAACCTGAAGGTACCTAACAGTGAGTCCTCGAGGGTCACACTTGAGGCAACAACGCTACACTCTCCTCCTGAAGCCTTCCTATTCCTCCTTCTCCTCCTTCTCTTCAACTCCTCCTGGTACTATTGACGCCGAAGAAGAGTTGATAGGATCCCTCTGTTCTCACTTCAAGCTTTTCTAGTCAACCGAAGGCAAGCTATCTGAAAGCTCTCCTCCTGAAGCCTTCCTATTCCTCCTTCTCCTCCTTTCCCTTCAACTCCTGGTGCTATTGACGCCGAAGAAGAGTTGATAGGATTCCCTTGTTCTCACTTTAAGCTTTTCTAGTCAACCGAAGTCAAGCTCTCTGAAAGCTCTCCTCCTTCCCTTCAACTCCTCCTGGTGCTATAGACGCCGAAGAAGAGTTGATAGGATCCCTCTGTTCTCACTTCAAGCTTTTCTAGTCAACCGAAGTCAAGCTCTCTGAAAGCTCTCCTCCAAAAGCTTTCGTATTCCTCCTCCTCCTTTCCCTCAACTCCTCCTGCTGCTATAGACGCCGAAAAAGAGTTGATAGGATTTCCTTGTTCTCACTTTAAGCTTTGTATCTAATCAAGCAAAGTCAATTCCTCAAAAGCTCTCCTCCTGAAGCTTGCCTGTCCCTCCTTTTTCTCCCTTCTAATCCTCCTGTAGGCGGCAATGAAGAGGATAAGTTCGATTCAGCATTAAACCTTTGTGTCTAGTCAAGCAAAGTCAATCCCTACAAAGCTCTAATCCTAAAGCTATCCTATGCCTTCCTTTTCTCTTTCTTATCCTGTAGGCAACGCTGAAGACAAAAAGACTAATTGGTTACTATCACGAAAAGCTTTGTATTTAGTCTAAGCTGAGTCAATCCCTCTAAAAGCTCTATCCCTAAAACTCTTCTGCTCCTCCTTCTCCTCCTACTCCTCCTCGTGTAGAAGGCGCTGAAGAGGAGACAGTTCACTCACCAGGAGAGCCATGGTTGGAGGAAAGGTTGTGTGTTTTCCTTCCTTCCTCCGCCTGCTTATATACCATCTTCCTCCGCCCCTGTCTCTCTCTCTTTCTCTCCCTCTCTCTCCGCCCCCGCCCCCCCTCCCCCATCACCCCAGCTTCCTCTTCCAGTCTCTATCTCCTTCTCTAGCTGACTCCTCCCTCCTTCTGCTTCTCCTCCTCCTCAGGCCCCCCTTTCCTCCTTCTCCCCTTGAGAATTCACTTTCTTTCCTATCCCCATCGTGCGCCCCCCCCCCTTTCAAGTCATGCGTCCCCCCCTTCCCCCTCCCTCTTTCACTCCTCCCCCCTTCCACTGCTTCCCCCCTGCCTTTCTCCCCCTCCCCCCTCCCCCCACACCTCGTTCAGCCTACCTACCTTACATTTATCCCAGGTGGTTGCTCGCTCCTTAGGTCTTGGGGTCACATGGCTGGTATCACACACACACACACACACACACACACACACACACACACACACACACACACACACACACACACACATACATACACACACACAAGCACACCCACAGACACGCGAACTTCATTTCCTTCAGTCAAAAAAAATTGACCCCCATTTGAAGTGACCTGATATTCCAGCCTCTCCCTCTCACTCTTCCTCCATCTCCTCCTTTCCTCTCTCTCCTCTCCCTCTCCCTTTCACCTCCACTCCCACTCTCATTCCTTTCCCCTTTGCTTAATGGTGACAAAGAAAAAAAAGAAAAATATGACCCTCTTTCAAGCAACCGGATTAAACCTTCCCTCCTTTCCTCTCCCTTCTCTTCAGTTACCTACTATCTTCCTCTCTCCTCTTCTTCCCCCTCTTCTTTGCCTCTCTCCTCATCTTCCTTGCCCTCCTTCTCTTTCTAGTCTCTTTCCTCCCTCTCTCTCCAAATCTTCCTATTCTCTTTCCTCTATCTACCCCTCTTCTCCTTTCTCTCTCCTCTTTCCTTCTTTTTGCTCCATCCCCCTACATTCCATTTTCTTCCTCCTTCACTCCAAATTCTCTCTCTCTCTCTCTCTCTCTCTCTCTCTCTCTCTCTCTCTCTCTCTCTCTCTCTCTCTCTCTCTCTCTCTCTCTCTCTCTCTCTCTCTCTCTCTCTCTCTCTCTCTCTCTCTCTCTCTCTATCTCTCTCTCTCTCTCTCTCTCTCTCTCTCTCTCTCTCTCTCTCTCTCTCTCTCTCTCTCTCTCTCTCTCTCTCTCTCTCTCTCTCCTCCTTCTTTCTTCACCTTCCCTCCTCTTCTTCCTCCTGAATCTCTATCTCTCTCCTCCTCTTTCTCTTTCCTCCCTCCTTCACGTTATCCTCTTCCTCCTCTTGTCTCCTAATCTGATCTCTTTCCTCCACTCTCCTTTTTCCTCCGTACTCACACCTTCCTCCTCTTCCTCTTGATACGCCATATATCTTTCTCTCTTTCCTCCTCTTCTTCCATCATTCACAAGTCGTTCCCTTACTTCCAGTTTCCTCATCCAGACCTTCTCTCTCTTCTTCCTCGTTTCCTCCTTCCTTCTTCTCTCCCTCCACAACTCCAACAATGGTGATCCCTCTTCAATGCAATCTCATAATTTCCTCCATCTCACTCTTCCTTCCTTTCTCTTCATTCACTTCCTTCCTTCCTTCCTCTCCCCATTTCACCTTTCATTTCTTATCTCCTCCTCCTCTCCAATCGTCTCATTCAATCTTTTTTTTTCTTCATTCATTCATTCATTCGTTCCTTCAGTCTTATAATTTCTTTCATCTTCTCGTCCTAGTCCCAATTCAATCCTTCCCTCTTATTCATCTACTTTCTCCCTTCTTTTTATCTTTCCTCGCCTTCTCCATTTCACCCTTAACTTTTTATGTCCTCTCCATTCATCTTACTCATTTTCATTCATTCATTCATTCATCTTTCCATCTTTCTCTCCATTCAATGTTTTCCTCTTATTCCTCTACTTTCCTCCCTTCATCCTTTTATCTTTCCTCACCTTCTCCATTCCACCCTCCACTTTGTATCTCCTCTCCATTCATCTTATTCATTTTTAACATTGATTCATTCTTTCATCTTTCCATCTTTCTCTCCTTTCAATTCCTCCGTCTCATTCCTTTACCTTCCTCCCATTTTCTTCCCTTTTTGCTTCCTCCACTTCCCCTTTTCACCTTTTTTAACCTCCTTCTTCTCTCCTTCTCTTCCTTCATTCCTCTATTCCTTCCTTCCTTCCTCTCTCACTTATGTTGTCTTGGCTTCCCCTTTTCACCTTCCACTTTTTAACCTCCACCTTCTCTCCTGCTCTCCATTCTTTCCTCTCATTTCTCTTTCCCTTTCTTCCTCAGTTCATTTCCTGTCTCCCTTATGTTTCCTTCCCTTCACCGTTTCTCCTCCCATTCATTTACCTCCTCCTCCTTTTTCCCTTCTTCTCTGCTTCCCTTCATTCCTCTTCCTTCTGTCCTTCATTCCACTCAATTTGCGCTTTTTTTTTACTGCCCCCATGTTCCTTCCTTTCTTTAACTTTCCTTTCAGTCTGTTATGGTGTGGTGAAGATACATCTCTCTCTCTCTCTCTCTCTCTCTCTCTCTCTCTCTCTCTCTCTCTCTCTCTCTCTCTCTCTCTCTCTCTCTCTCTCTCTCTCTCTCTCTCTCTCTCTCTCTCTCTCTCTCTCTCTCTCTCTCTCTCTCTCCTTCCTTTCAGTTTTTTCATCCTCCCTCCGTTTCCTCTTCCTCCTCTTCTTCCTCCTTCTCTCCAGGACTACGGGAACGTCAGGTGTGAAGGGGAGAACGTGTTATGAACGTGTCTCAGCCGGTTCTCTACGCGTCCATTTCAGGAAGACTTAGTGCCTATTGTGCTGTTATGGTTCACGGTTCAATACCCTTCAGTGTTATGCTTTCTTTTTTTCTTTTTTTGTGTGTCTAACCTTCCCTTTCCTTTCTTTCCCTTTCCCTTCCTTTGTTTGTTTCCTTCTTCTCACCTCTCTCTCTTTCCTTTTTAATCTTTTTTCCTTTTGTTTCATTTCCTTCCTCCTCTGGTTTGTTGATTTTATTCTTCATATATTACAATTTTTTTTTATTTCTTCTTTTCTTTGTAATCCATTCAATCCCTTCCTCTCATTCCTTTACCTTCCTCCCTTCTTCTTCCCTTTTTGATTCCTCCACTTCCCCATTTCACTTTTTTTTTAACCTTCTTCTCTCCTTCTCTTCATTCTTCCCTCATTCCTCTGTTCCTTCCTTCCTTCCTCTCTCATTTATTTCCTCTTTCTTTCTCTTTTCTTCTTTCTTTCTTTCTCTCAAAACTTATTTTTTCCATTCTTCCCTTTTCAAGTTTATCTTCACTTTCTTCCTTTCTTTCTTTCTCTCCGTCTTTCTTCCTTTATATAACTCCTTCCTTTCATTAAATATTTCCTCCTCTTCCTTGCTTTTCTTGTTTTATTTATTTCTTCATTTCTTTCCTTCAATTCCTTCCTCCTTCTTTCCTCCTCCATTTCCTTCTCTTTATTCACTTCTTTTTTTTCTTTCTGATTATTTTGTTTCATTTTCAGCTCATTATTTTCTTCTCTAATTTCTTTCTCCCCTTCATCCAATTTGCATTTTTTCTGCTTTCTCCTTTCATTTCTTCATTTTAATTCCTTCCTTCCTCTTCTCAAATGCCATTACCTCTTCCTCCTTCCTCTTCTCCTCAATAATCCTTCCTCTCTTCCTTCCTTTCACTACTTTCTTCACTCCTTTAGTTTCTGTTCACCCTTACTTCCTTTTTTCTCTGCATTCTTCCTTCGTTTCTTTTTTTCTTTTTTTTTTGTTTACTCTTAACCTCCCTTCCTTCCTTCTTCCTTTCCTTCCTTTCTCTCCTTCCTTCCTTCATTCATTCATTCCACCCTTCATCCTTTATTTCCTTCCTTACTTCCGTTACTTTATTCTTCCTTCTCTCCTCCATTCCCTTATATTTCTTCCTTTAAATTAATTATCCACACATTCCTCCTTTCTTCATTCCTTTCATTTATCAAAGTATTATGTCAGTCCGTCTTTCACTCCTTTATTCTTGGCATTCATTCATTTTTTATTTACTTATTTATATACTTTTTTTATATTTTCATTTGGTTATTTATTTCGAACGCCTTTTCTCCCCTTCCTCCCTCTTTCTCTTTTCCTTCCTCTTCCTTCCTACCTCCCAACTATTCTTCCATCCATAACAATTTACAAGCGATCTCTCTCTCTCTCTCTCTCTCTCTCTCTCTCTCTCTCTCTCTCTCTCTCTCTCTCTCTCTCTCTCTCTCTCTCTCTCTCTCTCTCTCTCTCTCTCTCTCTCTCTCTCTCTCTCTCTCTCTCTCTCTCTCTCTCTCTCTCTCTCTCTCTCTCTCTCTCTCTCTCTCTCTCTCTCTCTCTTCGTACGTGCCTCTTGCTAATTTATTTTACTTCCTTTTTTCTCTGTCATCTTGTTTTTTTTTCCCTCACTTTATCTTCCTTTCCTTTCTTTTCTCCCATTCGTTTCCCCCTTTTCCTTACTTCTCACCTTCCTTTCCTCCGCTTCTCTCTACTTCCTCTTTCTCCCTTCCTTCCTTCCTTCATTCATGATCACAAAAGCCACATGCTCTATGAATCTGTATGTCTGTTCAATTCCACGTAATTCCATTCACTGAGACGCAGACAATTCTTTGCCATCCCATCCTCCCTTCACTTCCTCTCTCTCCTCCTTTCCACAATCCAGCCACTCCACCTGCGGGTAATGGCACAGACACACCTTCGGACTCCCCCTTCCACCTCCCCTTCCACTCCTCTACCAACCAACTCTCAAACCCTCCCCTCACACCCACCCACCCTCAACTTCCTTTCTGCACTTTCCAGACAATAACCTTCACGTAAGAGCTCGTCTGGCCCTTGTCAAGAGTGTGTGTGTGTGTGTGTGTGTGTGTGTGTGTGTGTGTGTGTGTGTGTGTGTGTGTGTGTGTGTATGTATTCTTAGTGTATGAATGATGTAAAAGGATGATCTCTTATTCCTCCTTCTGTGTGTGTGTGTGTGTGTGTGTGTGTGTGTGTGTACTTAAGAATGTGTATGAATGATGTAACAAGATGATCTCTTATTCCTCCTTGTGTGTGTGTGTGTGTGTGTGTGTGTGTGTGTGTGTGTGTGTGTGTGTGTGTGTGTGCAAATTCATATAATTTAACATAACACTGCTTTGGCAACACTTAAAACAGGCACACACCAAGGATGTCTCGTCACCGTGCGTGGTGGACACACAATAAAAAAAATAAAAAAGGAAAAAAGAAAATGGAAAGAATGAAGTCGTGTCCTCCGGAGTTACGATTTTAATGGTGCGGAGGGTGGGAAAGAAGGAAGGAAGGAAGGAAGGACGAGAGGAAGATAGGAAGGAAGAAAGAAAGAAAGAAAGAAAGAAAGGAAGGAAGGAAGGAAGGAAGGAAGGAAGGAAGGAAGAAAGGTAGGAATGAATGAAAGAAGGTAGGAAGGTAAGAAGGAAGGCAGGCAGGCAGGAAAGAAGGAAGAGACGAAAGAAAGAAGGAAGGAAAATGAGTAAAGAGTAAGTGACGTAACGAAACCAAAAGCAAGTGGATGACAAAACTGAAAAAGGTGAAGTGTGACAAAGGAAAGGAGAAAAGCGACGAAAAATGGACAAGAAGGAAAAACAAGATGACATATTAAGATACAAAATTACTGAAGGAAGTGACGGTGGAGGAGGAGGCAGGAAGGTAAGGAGAAATAAATGGAAGGATGAACATAAATTAAGAAAAATAGCACGACGAAAGAAAAAAAAATGAGACACGATGATAGAAGTGAAGGAATGAAGGCGCCAAGATGTGAAGAGATCAAATGTAATAAAATGTTAAAACGAAAAGAGTAAAAAAGAATAAATGAAAGTAGTAATAAGACAAAGACAAGAAGAAAAAGGGAAAGGGACGAGGAGGAAAAAAAATTAGTAGAAGAAAATAGTGAGAAGGAAATACAGTGAAAGGAGAGAGAGAGAGAGAGAGAGAGAGAGAATAAAAATACCTCAAATGAAGAAGCGATGGGAGCTCACCGCATTACGTAGCCTACCTTCCCTTTCATTAAGTTCAGATAAGCATGACAAGTACATTAAAATTTATTACAGGTGTACTGAAGACCTCTCACCTGGCAATTAATAATAGAATATGTGTGTGTGTGTGTGTGTGTGTGTGTGTGTGTGTGTGTGTGTTTAACCTCTATTTACAAAAACACATTCTTAAACACACACACACACACACACACACACAAACAAACAAACAAGCAAAGTGGCACGCAGACAGGCAGACGGACATGCACGTCTACACACAGACAGACAACAAGACGCAAATGTATGACTTGTGTGTCTCGGAAATGCATCATAAAAAATATCTTCACTTCACTTTTTCTTTCTTTCTTTCTTTTGCAATTTTTTTTTTCCTTGTGTGTTTGTTTTCCGCGTTTCTTCGTAATAAAGTGATGCCTCAAGGAGTAACATGACAGGGAAAATGGGAAGGGAAAAAATGTATAAAAAAAGGAGCTGGATAGTTACATGGATTGAGATAGATAGATAGATAGATAGATAGAGAGAGAGAGAGAGAGAGAGAGAGATGAATATAGGTGGATAGATAGACAGTATTAGTAGTAAGTGGAACAGATGTATCAAGACACTTCTCAGTCCAAATTTGACCCTCGATTTTTGCCCACTCGTTCTATTTTCTTTACAGGAGCAGCGATTAGCGGGTTCTTTTTTTTCTTGCTTTTGTTACTGCCCTTGATATTCTTCCTTTGCTGTAATAAAAGACAGACAAACAGACAGACGGACACAGAGATAGACAGACAGATAAACAGATACAGGGAAGAGAAAGAAAAAGAAGATAAAAAGAGACAAACCACGCTAGGAAGTTGACAAAAAGAAAGTGAAAGAGGCAGGACAGAATAGACTGATTGATTACTCTGGCGTTCTCTCTTGGCGCCGCAACTGTGGTCATATGGCGCCGAGGACAGAATAGAAAACAACTGGTTGAAGAGAAAGGAGAACGGAGGCAACGGTCATGATTAAGGCAACAACAACAAAAAAAATAATAATAATAAAAAAAAAAATCGCTACTAGAAAAAAATATAGAGATAAGAAAGCGAGAAAATAATAATAATCAGTTAAAATACCAATGAGAAATCTCTGTTTATGAGTATGACTGTCACAATTAAAGAGACACTCAGTAAATTCATTGAGTTACTGACTATACGTGAGAGAGAGGAAGAGAAGGAAAATAATTGATATTAAGGTAGGCTAGGCATGTTCCAGAGAGAGAGAGAGAGAGAGAGAGAGAGAGAGAGAGAGAGAGAGAGAGAGAGAGAGAGAGAGAGAGAGAGAGAGAGAGAGAGAGAGAGAGAGAGAAACAAATAGGTAGATGGGTTGGTATATAAGGAAAGAAAAAATATAAATAAATAGGGAGGTAGGTACGTAGGTAAGTAGTTAGGTAGGTAGGGAGAGATAAAGTAGTTATGTAAGTAGATAAAGAGATAAAAAAAAATAGTAAGTAGACAAATAGATAGGTAAGTAGGAAGAGAGAGAGAGAGTGTGTGAGTCGTGTACAAAGACTAAAAGCATGCACGGTCTATAATTAAAAAATTAGGTAACTGACCTTTTCTAATTGCCGGAAGAAAACCTTGAACCGAGGAAAGTAAAAGATGCAGAAAAAGAAAAACTACGAAGGCAGAAAAATATGGAAAAGAGGACATGCTACGAGACAGGAGAGAGAGAGAGAGAGAGAGTGTGTGTGTGTGTGTGTGTGTGTGTGTGTGTGTGTGTGTGTGTGTGTGTGTGTGTGTGTGTGTGTGTGTGTGTGTGTGTGTGTGTGAAAAGCCTCAACAATTTCAGTTTTATCTCCCTAAGCAGGTTCAAGTTATATAGGACATAACTACCATTCTCTCTCTCTCTCTCTCTCTCTCTCTCTCTCTCTCTCTCTCTCTCTCTCTCTCTCTCTCTCTCTCTCTCTCTCTCTCTCTCTCTCTCTCTCTCTCTCTCTCTCTCTCTCTCTCTCTCTCTCTCTCGTGCTATTTTCTCATCAACATATTTCCCTTCCACAAAAAAAATTCACGTTTCATTTAAAGTCAAAGCAAAACGACGAAAGAAATGCAAAAAACAAATCCCAACATACCATGGAAAACTGTAAGCCACGACCGACACGCAAAAAATTAGGTTATGACACACAAAAAAGATAATAATAACAAATAAATAAATAAATAAATAAAACTCGAAACGGTGGTGAGCGCATCGCAGTATAAACCAGTCCTGTGATAAACACTCAAAACTCGGTGACATTAGCAGGAGGAACCACATTTAAGCCAACGACCCCTTGCACAACATAACGTCAGGTAGGTAACAATAGCTGTCATACTCACCACCACCACGCGGAGGCGACGCTGAAGGGGCCGGCGTTGCGTTACCCCAGGAGGTGAGGAAGAGAGTCATCTTCAGGAGGTAAGCGAAGGAAATGTGTGTGTGTGTGTGTGTGTGTGTGTGTGTGTGTGTGTGTGTGTGTGTGTGTGTGTGTGTGTGTGTGCATTCCAATTCGTTATTTTTTTTTTCTCTCTTTTATTTCGACCCTTTTTTCAACACTGCTCAAGACTGTTTTTTTTCTCTCTATTTCTGTTCTTAGCTTTATTTTCGTAGTATTCTTATTGTCTTTGCTTGTGTCAATTCTGTCTCTCTTTCTCTCTCTACTTATCTTTCATTTCGTAATCTTATTGTTTTTATGTATCGTTATCTCTTTCTCTTTCTCCTCATCTTTCTCTTCGCATTTTCCTCACTATCTTCCTTTTCGTATCCTTATTGTTTTTGTGTATGTATCAAACTTCGAAATTTTCTACGCAAAACACTTCACTTTCATTCTTCTCTGTTTAAACACTGACAAGGATTTTTCTCTCTTTATTTTTCTTTCGTGTTATAACTTTATTTTTTGTACGTGTGTTTCAAATTTCGAACATTTGTCCTCAAAACACTTCACTTTCATTCGTTTCTCTTTTCATAAACTGACCCACGATTGTTTTTCTCGCACTCTCTTCAAATCATCTAGTTTATGGATCAGTTAAGAAAATGTTGTCTTTTCCGCATTGCACTTCACTTGTCAATTCATCTCCCTTTATCAACATTACCCAAGATCACTTTTTTTTCTTTCTGATTTTCCTTTGGCAAGCTGGTTTACTTCACACCAAACGTGGCGTTATGTTAAAACTACTGAGATATCACACTAGACAGCCGGACTCTTACAGGAATTACTGTCTTTACTGGGTTTCACTGGCCGGCAGAGATCGACACACTTTCTTCTGTTTATCTTCAAAGTTGTTATAATATTCGTACTACAAACGTGACGTAACTTAATGACCATCGTGATATTACATTAAAAAACACTATTCTTCACACACTTTATCACTATTATCATTATGCCTCACTGATATGTAGAGGAAACGTGTGGTAGACAGAGTTGGACGGTCATCGAAAGTCTAACCTAAAAGAGAAAAGAAATTTGACGAAAAAGGAATTGATAATGGTTGGTAGTACACTTTTTTTTTTCTTTCTTTTTTTGTCAAGCCGTTTCAGTTTACCCCAAACGTGACATAATAACTGTAGCTAGAATTTGACGCTTTATTTTTCTTTCTTTCCATCTTCGGTCTTGCTCTTTTAGTACCTCCAAACGTTACGTAACTCACTGACTATTAAGATATTATTCTAGATAACGATTATTCTTTCACACTCTTTTCTACTTTTCATTTCCCTTCGCATATCAAAAAATCTAACACCATTTTTCTTTTTCATTTATTCCTTCTTTGGTCATACAATATTTTTCTATAGATGACCAATTTTCTTTCACACTCTTTACCACTTAATATAGACTTCGCTGATCAGTAGAATGCAACACTTTTTTCTCTCTTTCTTTCCTTAGTCTTACAGTTTACATCTATTCCTTGAGTAATAAAGCGTGATAACTATTGAAATCTTACTCTGGATAGCCAGTCTTGAACGAACCTTTAGTATTATCATCGTTATTTTTTTTCACTGATGAGGTACAACTTCACGCGTGCTTTCAACATCACCATCACCCCAACACCATCACCATCACCACCACCTCCACCTCCACCACCACCTACACCTCCACCACCCGCGGTTTATCTTATGGCTGTTACGCTTCACTGACTTTATTTTAGCATCCAAGTCCTTCATCACTGTTCATATTAGGTTTAACTTCACTATCTTTAATCTCTATATTTTTTTTCTTCTCTCACTTTCTACACCCTGCATTTTATTTCCTCGACCTTCAGTGACGACACTTACATCTCTCTCTCTCTCTCTCTCTCTCTCTCTCTCTCTCTCTCTCTCTCTCTCTCTCTCTCTCTCTCTCTCTCTCTCTCTCTCTCTCTCTCTCTCTCTCTCTCTCTCTCTCTCTCTCTCTCTCTCTCTCTCTCTCTCTCTCTCTCTCTCTCTCTCTCATGACTAGGCTTTCTCTGATTACAGGTATTTTTTTAGCTATCCATAATCACGGCACATTTTTCTCCTCTCTCCAAATATGACACGTCTTTTTCCCTCCATTCACTACCCTTTCTTCGATCACGCCATCCTCTCTCTCTCTCTCTCTCTCCATTCACGGCAAATTTTTCTCTTATCTCCAAATATGACTTTTTTTTTTCTCCTTTCTCTCTCTCTCTCTCTCTCTCTCTCTCTCTCTCTCTCTCTCTCTCTCTCTCTCTCTCTCTCTCTCTCTCTCTCTCTCTCTCTCTCTCTCTCTCTCTCGACTGAGCATTCTTGTCACCACTTGCTTTCTGCCAATAAATCACGTGACCTTTTGTCCTTAAATTTTTCTCCACGATGAACGGACAATTTCTTTCACTTCTGCTAATTTTAGGCTATGACCAAGGCAGCAACACCAGCCACAGGAGCTACTTTCCTTTCTCTCCATTCGTTTATGTTAATATTTTTTTACACTTTCACACTTGTGTTTCTTATTTAGCATACTTCTTAAAGCACTGTTACCAATTTTATCATTTTCTCTCACAAACATTTTTTATTACTTTCCATTAGAATAAGCTCATTAACTTGAACTTTCACTTGTTTCTGATCATTTTATTAACTTTCTTTGTGTAAACACTTCATAAGAGATTTTCCATCCTCTTCATTTGTTTATATTGAGTATTTCAAAAACTTTCCATTTGTTTGCCTTCACCCTTCCATGACAAGGGAGTTTTTCGTACTTTCTATGGTAGGTAATTTCCTCTCTTCAACTTGATTGATTGCTTAAGACGTTACTACTTGTTTTCCTTTAGCCAACACTTCAGACACAGTTCTTTCTCCTTTCTCCCCTCCATCGTTTATGTTGAGCAGCTTAAAAATTTTACGCGTGTTTTCCTTCCCATATCATTTAGTCCCTTCTTTCTCTCTTTTCCACAAAATATGAGGGAGACTAGTCTTTCAGATCCTGTTTGTTTAGATTATCTTAAATTTAACTTTCACACCTGTTTATCCTTTCACTAGTATTTCTCCCATTTCCCATGGATTTTTTTCTCATTAACGTCTGTTTATTTTAAATTCTCACACTTGTTTCTCTTTTTATCACCATTTGAAATATTTTCTTTATTGCAGCTTCCTATTCTAAGTGTTTTCTTTTCTTCCATGTGACAGTGATTTATTTCATTTGAGTGTTTTGAAGTCCCATTTGTTGAACAAAAAATAATCATATGACCAGGACAATTGGGTAGAAATTAATATAAACGGCCCGATATCTCGTTTCCTACTTAACCAACTGTTCTTCTGTTGTCATTATATTTATACTAACACCCAAACCATAGGAAAGAGTGTAGTGATCAAAACAAGTGTGAACACATCCATGAAATATACGGAGTAACTCCAGAGTCCCGCGGCAGCCAAAACCCGCGGCCTACCACCGCGTAGATTAGGGGGCTCTTTTAACCTTTTGATGATCACAGACCCCAATTGGATTGCTCAGTATGGTCACATACCCCCTTCCCTTTACTACCGTAATCATCATCATCAGTCCTATTTAAAAGTTGACAATATGAAATCCAGATGTCAATAGCTTGAATATTTTAGATGTGGATAACTAGGAATAGAACATGAAAAGCAATTATAAGCAGTGCGAGTTGTAAAGTGTCATTCTAACCAACTATAAATTAGTAAATCAAATATATAACGATATTCAGAGATAGAGTCCCATACCCCAAGCATTTGGTATCCATACCCCCAAGGGGATTGGATACCCCCGGTTAAGAACCCCTGGCGTAGATCAAAAAGGAGATTTCAAACTCTCACGTAGGAGCACTAAAAGAAAGGTGAATATATACGTACAACACTTGTATGTGAATCACTAATTTGCCCTTTCCCTCATCAGATCACCCTCACAAATGCTGGTACTACTGTACGTAACCTCGTAACGGCCCATCTCCCTTAGGGGGCCTCAAGACACTATAATGAACTAAATAATTACCAAAGGAAAGAAAAACACAACAAAAATAGTAAGCGGCAATAAATGAAATAGATACCCACCATCACCCCCCCCCCCCCCTTTACTCACCCCTTCCCAGCGAGGCGAGAGGCAAGAGCTTTTCCTTTCCGAAACGTCTGATTATTTTAAAACTTTCATACTTGTTTCTCCACTTATTATCACCCTAGTCACCCTTCTTCTTCCCCCCTCCCGGGAGACGCGAAGCTTCTTCCTTCAGCAACTAGGCCAACCAGCTGATCATGGAGGGGACAGCCGCCCACACCACCGCTCATCCGCCGCGTTTTCAAGTTTTTCTCGCCATCCATGACTCGTCAAGTTGAAGCGCTACTTCCATCTTCATACGAGGTATTCTCACGCCTCGCCGAGACACACACACACGCGGGGAGTCCTTAAACCACGCAAAATCGTGCAAAACACATAAAACGTTCCCAACCTGTTCGTCTGCCGCCCCACGTCAACAAAAAACAGCTGACTACGGGCCTATGACACCTTTCAAAACTCTAAAACACTATACAAGGTGAGTTCAATACAAATCCAATACTGTATCTATGCACATACATGATTTTTCTTCTTTATTCTTATTTACTATTAGAGAACAGTTAGCCATGATAATGTGACAAGAGGATCAGTACCGTCATCCGTTAAAAATCGCTGCATTGGTGACTGCCAGATATTTCCTCTTTAGTTCCAGCCACTCTCTAACCGGTCTTTATTCCCCTTGTGACCTTTCTCTGCGGCGGCGTCTTCGTTGCATCTTTGTTCTTCCCTTGCTGAACCTGCTTTATAACTTTTTTTGCCTTTTTTTTTATTACTGTTACCCCTACACCAAGATGATTCCACACTTTCGTTTCTCTTCTTTTTCTTCTCTCTCTCTCTCAGCTTCTGCTCTGTTTTCTTTTTCTTCTTCTTCTTACGCAACGGATAACCAGCTATAACATGCCTCAATGGGAAAGAAGCAAGGAATTAAGGAAGGAGGAAGCAGAGAAAGAGACTGACATCCGCACGTACTAGCCTATAATTTCCGATCCACCCCAATTACTAACACCAATTACGATCATGAGAGCTGCAAAACTAAACTTCCTCAATCAGCATCGCAAGCAGACATCCCTCACTTTCTCCTGCGGGGTTCCTCCTTTCCTCCCGGGCAAGCTCTCCGTCCCCCAGCCGCGGTGTAACCTTTCCTTCGCCAACGCATTTTTATTCAATTCTTCTTTTTTTCCCACTCCCCATTTCGTGCACTCCAGCCACGAGAAACTGAGAAAGTGGGAGCTGGAAAGGAAAAGGAAAGGAGGAAGAGAAGAAGTTATTGTCGGACGAAGAGAACGGGTCAGGCAAAAACGCGGAGCTATGAGGTAGAAAGGAAAGCGAACTTGGGGAAAGGGAAAGGAGAAAAAGTGGTCGTATAAGAAAAGGGCGGGTCTGAGAAAAGTATTATAAAGGGTAAGAATGAAAGAGAGGGAAAGGATGAGAAGAAGTGATCAAGTGAAGAGAGCATGACGGAAAAAAAAAGGTAAAAGTATAGGTTGAGGACGCTGTGTGAAAGGCAGATGAAAGCGAGAGTCAAAATTAGAGACGAAAATCGAGGAGAGGCAGGAACTTGAAGGCTAAACAATATGATAAAAGAGAAATTACTGTTTAAGTGTACGTGAGACGAGTGAATAAGCTATAGCATGAGGCTAAGGAGACACTGAGAAGGTGGATGAAAGTTGAGTTGAATATTAAAAGATGTAAAAAAGAGAAGTGAGGACCATATATGATGAAAGATGGGCTTGAAAGGGCGTTATTAGTGTGCTCGTACGTGAGAAATAAAAACAAGAAATGTGAAAAATAGGTCGATTTTTCACTGTTGATCGAAACGGATTGAAACCCGCTAATATGAAACTTTGAACTCATTAACCATGCAAGAATTATAGATTGAAATTCGGTGTTGGTCCAGTCGAATATGGTAGACAAGTAGGGAAACAGCAAGGCTTGAAATAACCAAGAGCCCAGTTAAATTAATCAAGGTCAGGTTACTTTTTTTTCCAATATAGCACTTGAAAATGGGGGCCGTCTTCGGCAATAACGCTACTGCACCTGCCATATGACGTTGAAACGGATTCGAACTCCATGAAGAGAAGGGATGCAAATAAGTGGAAAGCTGTACGTATTTCTAATTATTGTATAAGGATAATGCATGCATACATATGAAGATACAGAGAGGAAGTGAAAGCAAAACCGGTAGGTATACAGTATCCCAAAGATAAGAATAAGAATCCGAAAACAAACCGATGGGAGAGAATTAGCAGTGAAGGAACGGCTAGGAGTAAACAAGGAAAGTAGGCCTACCTAAATCTTCCGCAGAGGAGGGAGAGCAAGTTGAGGCGAGTGGGGTAAAGATGATAATCACGACGCCGGTTAAAAGGTCAAGTAATAGTGAATAATTAATAAGGATGCAAGGGTACGTACATACGCTGATGCATCCAAGCACATAAATAAGTAAATAAAATCACAAAACGAGAGATCAAGCGAGAAGGCTGACCTGCGGCACGTGTCGAAGAAGAAGGTAAAGAGATGCGGGGAAGGAGGAAGAGGAGGAGAAAGTAATCACATGCTCTTGTCTACACGGAGAAGCGACTTTTTTTCTTTCTTTTTGTTTTTTGCCTTTTCCAACCATGAGAAGTAATAAACATAAAACGTCCCTTTAATACTTTTGACGCCCGTTCATCCCCTCACTTTTACTTTATTTTTTCATCTGTCCACTACATGAACACACCATGTAATGATTATGAGCTCTCTCTCTCTCTCTCTCTCGGCCTTCACATCAAGAGGACGTTCACCATATGCCCTATGCACCGTCACCTCCCCCCCCTCTTTAATCTGTGCCTTTTTTTTTTAACATAAACAACAATACACAAATGGCAAAATTACTTTGGAAATATGGTTTAGTGTGAATATTATGACACGCAAAAACACAGTGTAAACAATTATTCTAAAGCATTTTTTTTCTGCTGCAGCCAATGCTTTCTTTATATGTACATTCTAAAAAGTTGCTGCCTTTCTGTACTTTAATGAGATGGTAACAGCGGTGGTGGTAGTGGTCCTAGTAGTATCATATTAGAAGTAATTATATCATTAGTGGTGATGGTGAATCTCCTTTCACTGACAAAAAATAATAAACTACCTAGAAGTCTTTCATTAACACCACCAAGAGATTCAATGGGCCTTTGAGTTTTGTTAAGTCAGTAAAGTCACTGCTACACTAATTTTGCAAAACCAAATCATACTAAATTAATGGAAGATGTTTTATGGTAGAGCCTGTCTTTCAAACTTTCAAAGGGGGAGTATTGACACCTCTGGACTTCAATCAGACCATTATTTTTCTAATCTTCTATCTCATATCAATATCTAATGTTTCGCCCTTAGTCCGTCTCCCTTGCTATGAAAACGGGGTCAGAATCAAAGTCAATAAAATAATGGGACTTTTATACTCTACAGCCTCAGTACATGCACATAAGGTATCAACATGATCAACAGTAACTTTCTTAAATATGTACAGGATCTACAGTTTCAAGTATCTCACATTTCTCCAATAGTTATTACTTAAGACACGAAATGAGGGACAGCTGGGCAGGGCAACACCACTTGGCAAATTTACGCTGAATACATCAGAGCAAGAATCGTCATTTTCCTATACCAAAAACATGTTAAATCAATTGTAAGATCAATAATGGTACATGTTTAAGATGCGTCAACCACCTTGTATGCACCCCCCCATTTAGTATTCATGTTGGGAATAATTGCTCTGAAAATTTGTGTATAAGTCTCAAAACAAATCGTCAAAATAAGAATGTTCAATCAGTCTTAACTTTGATGGCTCATTTTAAGACACCAGCTCAATTTTCTAGTATTTTATGCATCCTGACAACTAATTTGAGGGGTGTGTACAAAAATGGTGACCTTATCATTATGGGGAGTAAATGGCCCCTGTTGGATTAGATAAGAAACAAGTCTTCAGGTTTTGCTCATGGGCAGAGTGTGCTGTCCTGCCCCAGCTGTTGGGTGACACAGCACAAAGTGCAGAGTGGCAGAGAAAAGTGTTGACAGAACTTAGTACGACACTGCCTCTGAAGACTGGAGACAGAATTTTTTAGAATGTCTGTAGTCAGGGTGTCTGAGGACCATGGAAGGCCAATGAGGATGATGGTGAGGTAATCCAGTAACCTAAGAATGCTACTCTCCTTTACCCATGATACTAAACACGACAAAAAAAGAACATGATGATTCCCTGTGATGCTGATTCTCCACAGCAAAACATAATGAACAGAAAGCAATAATTTGAGGTGATACAAGGCAAAGCACTCCCCCAAAAATTATTAGAGAGGGATGATAAATTAGATCCAGCCATTATGTTGACTGAAGAAACCTAAACCATCTAAAACCCAAGGGAATGGCAGCTTGGTGATGACGATGGATGATGCCCGAAACAACAACACGACCTTGCCCATTCTAGGAGCCTGTTTGTGGGGGTGATGACACAGTGATTGGGTTATACATTTTTAGTTATTGCTCACAAGGGAGGGAATGGAGTCACCTATACTTAAGATGATTGTAATGCACTGCTTTCCGAGATACTTTCAAGCAATGATCATGTAGTTAATGCTAGTTCCTTAGGCACCATACGAGCTTACAAGAGATTAAGATTATACAATAGCTGAGTCACATCAACGAACACTTGACCAAGGAATATACCCTCCACATCTTACTGTAACTGACTTTGATATGAGTGAAAAACCTAACCTGACACCCTGACTAAAGTTTGAGAGGTAATTTAATTTTTAATATATTTATAAGTAGCTTTATTGGATGGATAGTCAAGTTCATAATTCTGAATAAAGATGATGAAGGGAAGAAGAGTTAATAGCAATATGCTCCTTCGTTCCTCTTATCAACTAACATATCATCTTTGCCATCATAAATAACATCACTCTATAATAATATCTATCTGACAAAAACAATCATGCAAGAAGTAAGATTCTGTATACACTCTTATTCCCACTCTATCACTGGCAGACACGTGCAGGACAAGATGAGAGGAGAGCGAGATAAATGTCGGGGAGGGAGGGGGATCATCGGAAGGGACACTCTGAATGAGGGGAACATTGCGCTAGGTACAGTCCTGGCTGATGGGACCCGGCAGACACCCCCACGAAATGATGGGTTCTTTGCCTCTCCTGGAATGATGCTGAGAATGATAGATGCCTAAACGCTCCCGAGAATCACACTTCACCGGCACACACCAAGACACCCAGAAAAAAATGAAGAAATAAAAACTTGGCCTTTCTTATGCACCTATGGCCCAAGCTTCAACAACCACTGCAAGGCACCCGAAAAAATTCCCCTTGTTTCCTATTCCTGGACATGTGTGGCGGCCTTGAAAAACCTTGCTGAAGTCTGCTGATCTACCTAAATGAACACTTTCTTCCTTATGGCAGCAAACTCCACGTATAAGCAGAAAAAGGCAATGATGGCTGCTGCGCCCTAATGGCAGAGTGTTTTTTCAAGCTGTCAGAGATCCTATCCAGCCTTCTTAAGCGTCAAAGGCAAGAATAGTTTTATTATGAATTTTCTCCCAATGAAGCCTCACAGAAAGATGAACAATAAACCTTTGCTACCATAGAGAGCTACAGAAAGTTGAGGCATACAGAGGACCCTGAAAGTTGGGAAATGCATGTAGTGGTGAGTCATGCACAATGCTTGTTTAATACTTGGAGAAAGACAGGAAGCTGCCATTCCCAGAACATTTCCACTTTATCACTCACTCTCATCCCATCCAAGGGGAATTACGGGAGGACATACTCAGAACTGCCTCTCTTTGACTGATAGACACGATGATGCAGCTTGAAGTGGACAAGAGGGAAGAACACTTAGCCAGCAGCACTGACATCCACCACATTACGAAGGGTTACGTTACTAAATTGTACACTGGCATTACTTCTGCAATTCTTAGCAAGTTATGAAAGCCAAAGAAAATCGTTATTAGTGTGGAATGAGAATGAGCTGTCTGCAATCAGTAACTGGAAAGGCTAAAAGGTCATGACCCTCCTTCCTACCTCTGCTGTGGGTATTCTCACCAACAACTCATCCTTAATTGCACTCATGATGGGAAAATAACCACTCCAAAAAATTGAGTTGAGGTATAAAAATGAGATCTTGTCAAAATAGGAAATGTTTATTAATCTATAGTTTGACATTGTAAATTTTTAGGCCTCAGCTCAGTTTTCCATTATGGTTTCTTCCTGACATGAGTGCTAATCAAAGGGTGAGTAAGAGCTGGCAAATGCACCCTAATCTTCCCTCGCTGTGGTGGGTGACTCGGGAATGGAATGACGGAACCCACAACTCCTACATTACACGCCAGACGACTCGGTGACATGTCTACTCCACGTCCCAGAATGCAAAAATTTATCTCTGTGTGATGGATTCCTACACAACCCCTAAATGTTTTCTTCACTAAACGAGTCACACTTAGCTGGCACATAAATCTCAACAAATTTTCACAGATATTTGAGAGCACAATCATTTCTTACTACATCAAGACAAGAGTACGTAATTTTTTATCTTTTTTTTACAGGTTTTGGAACACTGAACTTTGCCTAATGATACAAGCAAATAGAAATGTCCACACCATTCTGAGTTTACAGTTTAGTATCCATCCAATCCAAATGAGATTTCACCCATGAACAAGACATTCAAACCTCAACTCTTAAATAAAACATGAAGCAAAACTTTTAAACCACTTCATCATGTACTCTCCTGCCAGCTAATGTTACTCTCTGCATCCACTAATTCTACATTCACACCTTAATAAGCCACTCTCAGCAGTTTCCTCTAGTCTTCTCAAATTTAACAATATCAACAATGGTCATAAAATGGATAGTGGTAAATCTATAGATATTATTATTATTATTATTGTTATTATCATCATTATTCACCAACACACAAGTCTAACACTTCCCCAAACAAGTTACAGCTGAACACTGCTGGAATAGAATAGTGTGCATCTCTTCTCTAGACAGACATGCAATCATTATAGTGTTTATCATCTTACATGTCTAGTGAGGGACAGAGAGCAGTAAGAAGACATATGTATATACATCTAAAGAGGCTTAAAGATGTATCTAGATGTATGTGTGGTATATGTATGTGTAATGTGTAATGTGTGATGTGTGTGTGTGTGTGTGTGTGTGTGTGTGTGTGTGTGTGTGTTGGTTGTCCTATTTTGTGGAGGTATTGAGCACATCTACATGGACAATTCACATCCACTATTAACACTCAATTCCTCCAGGCCAGAGGACTAAGCCGAGGAAAGAAGGACAACAAGATCTGCCGTCACAGTCACTCATACCAAAACACACACAATGAAAGTCACTTGAGGAGGAAAAGTCAGCAAAATAAAACAATCGGGTTGGTGATCTTGTGTGTTAAGGCAAATGTCTCTGACTATGGGAAAAAAGGTAAACAAAAGGGTGAGAAGTATCAGGATAACTGCGGTGACGGGTGAAATAAAGTTTTTGAGGCCATACTGTAAAAAGATCTAAAATGAAGGGGTGTTGGTTATCAGAGTAAGCCTTGGAATTAAGCTACATTGCGAGGTTTTCTATATTTTTACAGCTTTGATTAATGGTAATTTCTTCACAAATCTTCCTAGACTGAGAAACAAAAAGTAACGCACCATATCCAAAACAAACTAAACTCAGCACTACTCTGCCAGACTTTGGGGATTACACTATTTGGGGTTAGCATAAAAAAAGCCTTAAAAAAAAAAAAAACATGAGGGAAATACAAAGACATCAACCATGACCAGTAATCTCATTGCCTCATTCACACCAATACATACATACACACACACACACTTTCATAAACATATTTGACACTTCAATGAACAACACCCTTTACCATCCTAACCCATGTTCAAACCATTAACACACTAATAATAATAATAATAATAAAAAAGGAAAATTATATAAGTACATACACCATGGGTTCTAATTCACTTTAGGTTTGAGACACCGCTCCGTGGAACCCGTGACCACACTGTTCTAACCTTATGTACGGGGAATATCAATAAATAAAAGTGCAGATGAGGCCCAACTGAAAACAGCAGCAGTAGTTACTTGCCTAAAAAGGAAAAGAGAAAAAAAAAGGACAAAGAAATAAAACTGCTCTTTCAAACTTACTGCAAAGGTATCAGAAAAGGAAGATAAACATAGAAGGGGAGAGAGAAACTAAAGAGAGAGAGTTAATAACAGTAGAAGTTCCCATACTAGCAGAACCCATTCATGTGAACTAAACTGCTGAAAACAACCAAAGACAAATAAGAAACAGCGAGATAAACAAAGTGTCAAAAAATGAGAAGAAGTCCTGACAGCAAAGGAAAGCTATTGGCACAGACAGGTATGGTTGAAAGGATATCGATTTACCTCACTCCTAACTCCTCGGCAACCCTTTTCAACACGACAAGTCACTGGGAGGAAGGAGCTTGAAGAGAAAGGAGAGTGCAATGACAGATAAGTTGGTGGAGCGGGGGCGTGACTTGCTGCATCGAGAGAGGCTGCAGAGTAAGGAGTTTAAAGTGCGGTGGATCAATATGCTTCAACCATCCTCCCCTGTCTTCTCCATTCCCAGCACAGGTCACAGAGATGAGGGGCAGCCTGAAGGTAATGCCCAGTGTCGGTGCAAGGATGACAGCACCACATGACTAGGAGGTGCAGAAAAGTAGTGACAATGAACCCTTGAGATGAGTGGCTGCCATGTGAAGGCTGGACAGAGCTTTTCCTTCTCTCCATGACTAACAGACTGAACAGAGCGATCCGATATGTAGTGCTAGACGGGTAAGGCGTGTTTGCTAAATCGTATGCACCACTTAAATTTGTGTTCATATTCTTATTCTTTCTCTTGACAGCTTCTTCAAATAGGGTCACTGTTTTGAGGCTGTGGTTCAGGGCTTTAGAGTTAACACCCTTCCTAACAACCTTGCCCTGGTTCTTCACTTCCATGGCTTGACACACTAACCAACTAGACTGCCATGCTCAGATCAAGATGCAAACTACCGAGAAATAATGAGACGGTAAAGTTAAATTGTCCAAACAGTATGATAATCTACATTTGTTTAGACGTTAATTCGCTTTTATATCTTACCTCAGTTTTCCAAGGTAATTTTTTTTTTGCAATATAAATGTTAATTGGGATGGTGCATGCAAATTTGTAAACACACCCTACTAGCCAGGCACCAAATTTCACTGCTAATTGTGGGATCTCTCTACTCCCTTTCACTCATATCAATAATGTAAAGATGCAACAAAAAAAATTCCTTCATTGCTTGAGTGATTTAGCGTCAACTGGAAAAAAGACCAAGGAATATTTTTTTACCGTGATAACTGAGTCGCTGTGTGACTGGTTGTGAGTGAAGTGCCTTGGTGGAGGAGAAAAAGATCCCAGCACTTGACTTTCCATTTGACAAATGTTGATGAATACTTCTCTGCCCTCATTCCTCTCCTCATCAGAGCAGAGCCTCCACAGCACATGCAGCTGGACTGACTCACTAAACTGTTAACCCACCAGAGCTGATTCCAACACATGTATATAATGAGCTCTCCAAATTTTATTAACATAACTTGGAATAAATACTTCATCACCATGTTACAGTGACCTTAGAACTACCACTGTAAAAAGTTAATTTACTAATAAAAAATCAATAAAGAAGACACTAAAATCTAGAGCACTCAATATCAGTGCCACAGTAATAATGAAAAAACAAATAAGTAACATGACATCTACATCTTGTGCCTATGTGTTTGGTGAGTCAGTGACTGGAATAAAAATGAGAATTTTAACTGTAGCTTCCTCTTCCCTGTGACAGGTGAACAGAAAAAAAGGTGCACCTGCCGACGACACAAGTCCAGTGAGATGAGGAACATGTTCATAGTGGGAAAGGATAGATCAGTAGGAAGAAGATGCTGCTTTGTAAATAATAATAATAATAATAATAATAATTCCCCCTTATCCTACTCAACTGAACATTGTCACACAACCTCTAGGTGACTAATTGAGAGGTGAAATATGTATATGTATATATATATTCATACCAGCCAGTCATTACCTGCAGTTTACAGACTACATCATTAGAAAGCTGGGTTGCTTATATGCTGCACTGATGAATGAAGATGATGGCATATTAAATAAAGCGATTTAACTGATATGCTACGATTATATACCTGACTCACTCGCTCTCTCTCTTTCAATACGAATAAAACACCACTTGGGACAGGCGAACAACACAGTCTGGCACTCGGTAAACACAACACACACGAACAGACACACGCATGCACGCAACTTCATCTTCATACACTCAGGTCAAGTGAAATGGGCACAGCTCCTCCACCCCTGGGGCCTCTCTCACACCGGGGGACAGGCTGAGGAGGTGCATGGAGGACAGGAGTAGCTTCTTCTACAGTAGTCTGGTGGTGACATCCCAGCCTCCTCTATGCTGGTCCTGGCTAGTACTGGCCATGACTAGGAGATGCATTCTGCGACATGCCTGGCGAGAGGGAACAGTGATGGCAGTGAGGCAGATGCTTGGAGGAGGGTGACAAGAGTGAAAATTAAGGTGAATGAACGAGGAATGAGGGCAAAGTGGATGACAGGTTTAATAATGAATTGGAGTAAAAAATCGGGGTGAATGTGAAAGGTTGGAAGAGACAAGGGTAAAACTTAAGGGTAGTACAAAAGTGAGGAAGGAGTGAGGGCAAAGTGGATGACAGGATTAAAGAAGTGGAGTACAACACAGGGGAAAACAAGGAAGGTTGAAAGAGAGAGTGAAAGTTGAGCTGGAAGTACTAGATGTAAATGGGGAGTGAAGGCTAAGAGGGTAAAAGAATTAACCCTTACACAGCACGTGAAATACAGGTATGTCTCAGATCAGGTGGACACAAAGGGTGGGCAACACACTACACGTCTTCTCAATTTTTACCATATTTTGAATTTTACAGCAACCTCTCGTTGTCTGTATATCAATTAGATCAAGCAGGATTAGATTCTGTAACAGCTGTGGCATCTATGTAGAAACATGAGGAACTCTATCTGATGTGTGCCTTGGAGCCCAAGCTTCTCAGGCCTTACTACACATCATCATCATCATCATCATGTTTTTAGTCAATCTTCTCTATAATATCATATATGGTTTGATGTCTGATGATCTTCCTCCAGTTGCCTCTGTCAAGTGCTTCATCCTAATTAACACAGAGTGACTAGCTCCTCCACACATTTCCTCTAGGTCTTCTCTGGTCTGCCTGGTGGTCTATGACAAGGCACCTTGATGAATGACTCTAAAGTGTCACTCTCATCTGTTATCTTTACATCTCTGAGGCATCTTTGTCTCCTGATCCTGAGAGTACAGCTCAGTTCCTAGACTACAGATCTTAGTCTCCTGATTCTGAGAGTACAGCTCAGTTCCTAGACTACAGATCTTCTTACTATCAATAAGTATAATAACAACAATAATAATAATTATAAGTTCAATCAGTCTCAAGATAGGTAAAAAAGTACTTTATGTATTTCTTTACCTCACTGACAAAATTGTAACGCCCAGAAGATTAATACTTTTTGTGTGATGCAAAAGCAAATCTGCCCATCTGGTGTACATGATGAGACAAAAGCCAGCCTATCATGTAAGGGTTAATGAAGTGAGAGCGAGTACAGATTAAAGGTAGTGAGGATAAGAAGAAAACATGAGATCATACAGTGGAGAATGTCAGGTTCAAATGAAAGTTGAAGGCAAGATACACTGATACAAGGACTATCCATCCATCAATAGTAATGTCTGGTGTGGTGTTGAGGCCGCAGCAGTGCTTTGCCGTGAGGCCAGAGCAGTGCAAGCCGCGGTGGTGGTGGTCAGCGTGGGGTCTGAGGCCTGCGGTGAACAGTGATGCTAGACAGCTCAACCTATAACACGTTTCTGATGCATTGGTCTCCCTTTCGTGCTTGGCTATGGTGAGGTCCTCCTACTAGTTTAATTAATTTTTACTGAATGAAAGCCTATCCCTTTCTGATAAACTGCCCTATACTCTAATTTCTCTTGACTTCCCTCCATTCAGAAGCATAAGAAAACCAAACACCATATTAAATGCACTACTTCACAGGGTGGATCTACCATCAGAAGCACACACACACACACGCACAAAAAAAAAAAAAAAAAAAATAAATAAATAAATAAATAAATAAATAAATAAATAAATAATAATAATAATAATAATGATAATAATAATAATACAAAAAAAATATAAATAAATGAAATAAAATAAAATAAAATAAAATAAATGAAATAAAACAGATGTGAACTCAACTTTACCTTCCTTTCCTACACAACCAACACCCATCACAGAACCTCACCCCTTTCAAACCCGCACACACTCACACCCCATGAAGTTGACGACTACTATACGCAAACAGTGTGGTAGCTGAGAAAAAATTATCCTGAATGTCTCGCGTGTTGAGAAAAAAAAATTTCCTGAATAGATCCATGTCTCATGCGTTGGGAATCTCTTTTTTTTATCCCAAATGCATCTGTCATGTGCTTTGAGGAGAGGCAGTTCCCCCCCACGACAATCTTACCCTGCAGCCCCCCACCCCCTTTCCCCCGTCTGAGTGGTGCTGACAGCTAGTGACCAGAGTATAATAGCTCCTGGCTAGGTGCTGCATGTCGAGTTTGTATTTCTTACATACATACAGGTTTCTACTTTACCAGTGCAAAACTCCACTTAATGGGAATGCAGGAAAGTAAGCTTTGCAAATAATAAAACTCATACATACTTACAAAAACTTAATAGCACACCTCAGGATTAATCAACTGAGTATGTGTACATGGTTACATTATTACATACCAAAAGCCACTCTTAAAACATCAATTACAGAGGTTAAGAGGTATGAAGCTTCTGGTTAGTTAGAAGGAGTGGGAAAAGTTAATCTGTTGAATGAGAAAGTGAGGGAGAGAGACAAAGACAGACAGAGAAAGAGTAAATGCCAATTGTGTTAGTAAGGGAAGCTGATTAGGTATACAAAGGTAAGGAGAAGGATAACAACATACAACACACCAAACAAAGATACAAAAGAAAAGAAAAAAAAAATCAGGGAAAACAAAAGAGCACTCCAAGGAGGAAGCACCACAGAGCAAAAATAAAGTGTGGCAAGTGGAGTCTATGTATTTACTCACTGTCACAAACCTCCTAATTGCTCTAGAAAATCAACTACTTCTCCTCAGCAACTGAAATAAACAGAAGGAAGGAATTTGCAGATCACCGAGGTTATTGTATTGATTAATAAGTAGAAGCTTATTTAAGGTGTCACACAAAAGTACACTAAACCATCAAACAGATGTACTTTAGTGTGCCATGAGAGTCACACGTTTCAGCACTGAGTTATCTGCCTGGGTGCACAAGATGATGATGTGTGAGTTGTGAGTTATATACAGTTGAGAACGAAAATATTGCTCCATCTTACTCTAAACAAACTGGCACTTGTAACCCCTTCCCCTATGGCAAGTCACTTTCCTTCCTCTGCCACTTAGTCCCCATCTCTCTCCTCTCTTTCTGTTTCTCACCCTTCCTCCACTCCCTTCTACCTAATGTGACTTGCCGTGCAGTTTAGAACAAGAAGGGCTGATATTTTTCGCCCTAACTGTATATACTAAGAGTGTGAGTTGTGACAATGTGATAAACAAGATGAAGGGATTACTCACAAGACCCCTGTTATTAATTAGTGAGGAAAGCAAGACAGGCCAGACCTATAAGATTGCCAAGCTGATTGCAAAGTAATTTGAAGATGCACAGAATGGTATGACACAGAAGAGGTTGAAGTAGATAGGTTGTAGTGGAAGTGGTTTGTGAAGAGTGTATGAAGCAGTGTTGAATCCCTTTCCAACTTCAAGATCAATGTGGGATGTAAGATCTTCAACATCAATCAGCAACATCGTATCATTTAGGATACAAATTAGGTCACAAATGAATATTGCTTTAGTATTAACAAATTGTAAAGAGGAATGTGTGAGGTAATTTGCATCCCTTCCTGACTCTGAGGATCTCCATGTGACCCCAGATCTTCAATGTCCTGAGACACGTCTTATGGAAGGAGTGTGAAAGTGATCATAACCAATGGCAGGATATGGGGTGGCAGTTAATTGGTGGGTGGCTCAATGTACTGGGTGAGCTACTTTGGTATTTCTCCCAGGACTGATATTTTTCTTTCTTCTCTAAGTTTGCTGGAAATATGGTTTGTAATCAATGAAAAATGTTGTTATTTTTTCACTTGTGGATAATCTTTTTAAGTTTACCTTATTCCCCACTCTGTATATGCTAGAAAAAGTGTTTGTGACACTAAGTGAGCATGTTTAGCGTGTGAGTTTTCTACAAAATTGATTTTCTTTCTCTTCACTAAGTTTTCTTGGCTTTCCATTCTTTCTAGGCTGGAGACATGATGTGTGATGATGAAACACGTTCACTGTGAGAGAATTTCCTCTCACGACACTTTATTTTTCTAATTTTGCTTGACCTCTAACCCCTCCAATGCAGAAAATAAGGTTTATGATGATTAGGTAAGCATGTAGAGTGTACAGGTTTCAGGAGATCACAAGGATAGTCTTTGAACACCTGAGACTCTGCTAGTAAACCCTTAGGCCTAATCTGTCTAAGGCACAAATTTGTGCTACTAATACTGTAAAGTAATAGGAAATTAGACTGCAGAATATATGAAAAAATGAGGAAAGACAAGCAAGACATGAAGTAATAGACACACAGTAAGGTGGAGATAAACATAAAGGTCATGAGACACAATAGAAAAGGTTGTTCTCTGGGGAATAGATTTAACCCAGTAGCTACGGGGATCATGTTTCTTAAAGGCCCTTCTAAGCGAGAAAAAAAAAAAAAAAAATCCCACCACTCACACAAACCATTTCAAAATATATATAAATGCATTTGTGATCAGTTTATGCATTATCTATTTTGGGGGCTTAATATCATGGCAAAAATCTGGACCGTCGCTGGGACACGGTAAAGTCACAAATTTGGCCTGTCGTTGCTACCGGGTTAAAAGTTTGATGGTGGTATAGGTGTTGTACTCATTTTATGGATGGTATTAGGTATATATCAAAAGTCAGTAAACATCCTGCATGCTAGAACAGAAAAAATAACTATGGCTAAGTAAAAACTTCCCAACTTAACCCGGTAGCAGCGGGGATCATGTTTCTTAATGGTCCCTCCAAGCGAGAAAAATGAGAAAAAATTACCCCTCACACAAACTATTTCATAATATATATCAAAGCATTTCTGATCAGATTATGTATCATCTATTTTGGGGGGTAAATTTCTTGGCAAAAATTTGGCCCGTCGCTGCTACCGGGTTAATACCTTTACACTAAAAGAAACATACAAAAGTATTGTCTCCTGAAATCAATAGATATTTCACAAGCAAATGATGCCTGCACATTACTCTACAGAGACAAGGAGTAAAGATGTCTGCAGTGGAAAGTGCATTCTCCCTGCTGTTGAGGATGATAATGAATATACAGGACAACCCCTTTAAACAATGAGTCAGGGAAGACAAGAAATGGAGAAAATTTGTCTATTGTGGAAATTACTTACTCCCCGCTCTCAAAATGGATAATGTACATATGGCACACCCCTTCGCCATTAACTTGGGGTGTGTGGGTAAGCAAGAAGACAAGGAGATGGGAGAAAAACTGCTTACTGTAGAAAATACCCATCCTACTGTCAAAATGAACAATGCATATAGAGCCCACTCCTTAACCTTCAAATGGGGACACATAAGTAAGGGTACAAAGGTGGGGGTGGGTGGATGAGGAGAGGCTTACCTGGTGTGTAGGTGGGCTGTGAGCCGGTGTTGAGGGAGGTGCTTTCGTTAGCCCCTGCAGAGAATGGGTTGGTGCCCTGGGAGGGTGGTGGCATGGCAAACACTGGCTGGCTCATCCCCGGGCCACTGCCGTCTGCACCGGGAGTCCTGCAGGGGATGGAGGGGAGGGAAGGACGTCAGGGTGTGCGTGACTTGGGATCTGCTCCTTAGCTTTGTGAAGTGTGGACATGAGTGAAAACTAAACATAACTGGTGCTTTCTCTGGGTGACTGTATAGTAACTGGTGCTTTTATTGATCTAACTGTAAGATACTGTGGCTGGTGCTTCACTGCAGCAACATACAAGAAGTCTAAGATTAGGTGACTGGTGCTCAGTTAAGTGATATACAGTGGCACAAGAGCATGGCTATCTCAGTGCTTTAATCACAATTCAGTCTCAGTGCTTTACTCACAACAACGTAACATGTTATACAAAACAAATGTGTATGTTCAACCATTAGTAGATTCTAACAGACAGACACGTGGAGGCATGTGAGAACTCAGTGCATGCAGTCTACCAGTTGCATGGAAGCAGGCATCATTTCCCTCTAGATATCTCACTACCTCTTGTCATGCAGTATCCAACATTTATTACAATAAGGATTTAAGATATGAGGTTAATAAAAATAAAAAAATAAATAAAAAAATAAAAAAATAAATAAATAAATAAAACATTCCAAACAAAGAAAATATGAATTATGCATGCTCCTAAACTCTGAACTTGGGTTGTATTTACAAGGCATTTCATTTACATGTACATACTGAGACCCAAAGAGAAAGGGTGGGCATAGGTTCTCTCTCGCTCTTTTCTCTGTCATCTGCATGCCTGTCTGTCTGCGTCCCTCTTGCTCTTTTTTCTCTGCTCCTTTCTATCCCTGTGTCTGTGTCTGTCTGTCCTTTCTAGTACTCGACATCTCATAGACCCATCCAAGACACATAATTAAATGCAGCCCGCACACACACACACCAGGATAATGGTTATGGTTCAACACAGTACACAGCTGTGCTTGGAGGGACCTACAACATTAATGGTTATTGCATCCACACATACACACACACACACCTCACAGGAACACTGGGGCTCACATAACCCCCTCCTGCCTGGCTGCCCACCTTCCCAACAACAACATATAAAATCGATATCCTTGATTATCTTAATTAAAGTAGCTTTTTTTCAATAACAATACTCTTTATATAACTGCCATACCACACCCATAATGGGTAAGATTTGTTTTTCAACTCCAAAATGTATGTAGAAAATATTTTTTCCCACAATTCAAAGAGGCTACTTAAGTATATATATATATATATATATATATATATATATATATATATATATATATATATATATATATATATATATATATATATATATATATATATATATATATATATATATATATATATATATATATATATATATATATATATATACATCACAGCCAGAGATGTCATGCCAGGACTAGTTGTAAAACTATAATATAAAAGATGGCTGTGGCTTTCTGAGGCATATATAATTGGCAAAGTATCCAGGCAGACCAGCATGTAGATGTTTGGGGCATGGCACTCCACTGGTACCCCCAATAGTGTGGAGTAGGGCAGGGGGGGAAGGGGGGCATTGGGCAGGTCATGGGTGGGAACGAGGCCTTCGTGCAGCTCTGCCAAAGCTGAACTGGCTTTGTGCATGATTATGGATGTCTCTTTTAGAGAAATTACTTTCTTACAGGCAAAGAAAACTGCATGATTCTTTCTGCTGCAGACTGCTTATATAACTTGTATGAATAGACAACGGAACACTGCCCTAGAGACTGAGCACCTGTTCAATGTATGTCCCACACTGACCAGGGTGACACCATACTCAGGGAATCAAAACAACCAGAGAAGGGTGACTACAAGACCAGATGATATAATGGAGTATGTTGGGCGAGTCAGTAACGGATATTGTTAAATGTTTCATTCTTACATAAACAAAGAGCAGCAGAAATATCTAATGCCAAATGCTCAGCTTATAAAAACAGAGAATAGCCAAGAAACATGTGCCAGTGACAGGTGGCTGTGGCAATGCAGCCTCCATTCTGCACACTCAGCTCAGCCTTCTTCCACACAGCGCAGAGTTTCACACAAGACCAACAGAGGCTCCAGCATACTTGTTGCATCTACATGACTAATGATGAAATCAGATGGGCCGAGGGTGCTGGAGTGGAGCAACTACAAGCTCATCCAAACGAGGCTTAACCACTGACTCATTAACTACCTGAACGGATTGCTGGGAGGAGCATTCGAGGGCCTTTCCTCTTGCCTGCAAATTCACCAACACTTCAGTGAGTTATTCCAAACAGCCTCACAGACTTCAATGATGTTAATAATGTCAACTTCATTATTCAATTACTCTAATGGTTCAGAAGCATTAATTAGTAGACACAGAGAACATCACCATGCTACATTCAAAGCAAATTAGCGCAAAATGCAGGGCATCAGAATCTTTTCCTTAATCTATACAAACATCTGTTCCAACACAGGATAACAGTTATGTCTGACCTCCAACACTGCAGAGACTTACATCAACAGGTGCTCTATAACTTCAGATACTTAGCCTTATTCCTGCACCAACTACCCCTCTACGGTCAAGGGGGTACACACCTAAATTTGCACACTGGAATCGCCACTTATTTACAATAACACCAAACAATTTTTTATACACACCTCATACCTCTTTTACATTATTATGTATTAACACACAACATGAATTAGTACCAATCCACATTAACCTAAATGGGAAAGAATAATGGCCACATAACCACTGGTCAAATTAACATTATGGGAGTATCACGTGACACTAGTCTATTCACTCCAACTGAACTCCTAGCTGAGTGAGTAAGGACGCTGCTGCCTGTGTTGGTGGGCTGGGCGTCCGACACCTCCACTGCCCACCACTCTCATGTAGGTTCAGAAAACTTTCATACTACTTTCCTTAGCTCAACTGTTATGCAAGATAACAAATTTAGTTTACATCATTGGATTAAGCAGTGATTGTACAACTATAACACTATTTCAAAAAAATTATAGAATAAAAAATGAAGTAATTATGGTGAGTATTGATAAAAAAAATAACATTTAACCCTTTTCATTCGTGACGCAGACGTTGGTGTCACAGTATGGAAAGGGTCAAGAGGAAATGGAAGAGGATGAATCCTCTTCTAAACCTCTCATTCCTCCTCTAAATTCCTCTTAATCCTCTTCCATTTCCTCTTAAGAGGTTTAGAAGAGGATTAAGAGGAAATG
>NW_026112053.1:1848883-1908414 GCF_024679095.1 Eriocheir sinensis | reverse complement strand
AGGGTGGACACAAGAGTAGACAGGAGCTTAAGAATTACAGACCCAATCTCCCTTGTAAACACAGTAGAGAAAGTTTTTTGTGCAGTGCTAAATGAAAGGTTGTGTAAATGGATTGAGAGGAATAGGGTACTAGGTGAGGAACAGAATGGTTTCCGGGTTGACAGGAGAGCTGAAGATAATATGTTTGTGGTGATTGAACTGATTGAAAGGAAAACGAGAGCAGGAGAATAGTTGTACTTCGGTTTTCTAGACATAGAGAAAGCTTATGACAGGGTTAATAGGAGTATGTTGTGTAGAGTGCTGGAGCAGATTGCATTGAGTGATAAGTTTGTGAACATAATTAGGAGTAAGTATGCAGGCACAAGAGCTAAATACAGGTTAGGGAACCTACAGACAGACTGGGTGAAGAGCGAGAGAGGAGTGGGGCAGGGTTGCATTCTGTCACCAACATTATTTAGCCTGTATACAGAGGAGCTGGCAGTTAGGATGAGAATAATGAATGCAGGAGTGAAAGTTGGAGAGGACAAGTTGTGTGTGTTGTTGTATGCGGACGATGTTGTGATTTTGAGTGACTGCGGGAGACTTACAAAGAATGTTAGATGTGGTAGGGGGCTATGGAAGAGATTTTGGTGTTAGATTTAGTAGTGAGAAGAGCAAGATTATGATAGTCAATAGGTCAGAGGATGAAAGATAAATACCTTGGAGACTGGAAGGAGATGAGTTGGAATAGACGGAAGAATACAAATACCTAGGGGTGTGGATGGAGGTAAATGGATGCGACAGGGCCAAGAATGTAAAGATAAGTATGACAAACCAGTGGGTAGGTCGTTTAGGGAGTGCAGCGAGGATGAGAGCGAGCAAGTATGATGTCATCCGTGAGGTTTGGAAGAGTGTGGCTGTCGCGAGCATTATGTATGGAATGGATGTGATGACATGGAACGACAGTGAGATAGAAAAATTTGAAGTGGGGCAGAATAGGGTAGCAAGAATGGCACTGAATGCACCAAGGTTTGCAACAGTAGAGGCTCTTAGGGGTGACATGGGATGGAGCACTTTTAGGGAAAGACAACCTTGAGAAATAAAGTGAGATTGGAGCGAATGGAGGATGCAAGATTAGCAAGAAAAGTATACTTGTGGAATACAAGAGATGGCAAATGGGCGAATAAATGTGGGTGAATGATAGACAGGAATGTTATGCTGAGTAGGTGGGCGTAACGACCCTTTGAAGATAGGCAGAATGTGTTTGAATGGAGAATAACAAACATAAATGGAGAGGGGTTTGAGTGGGATGTAAGAAAGTGGAAGAATGTGATAGATATGGCAGTTAAAGATGAGGGATTGGGCAAGTGGAAGAATGAGATGGAGAGAAAGGAAACTCTCGACTGGTACAGGGAGAAAGAGGCCCCAAAGTGTGAGGTGTGGTATGAGGGAAGCCTGGGAGGTGATCTTCTTTTCCGTGCTAGAGCGCAGTGTCTGGATGTGAATGCAAGGAACTATAGATGGTCTGAGTCCCGCAGCAAAGTGTGCCAGATGTGTGACAGGGGTGTGGACGAGACTGTGCAGCATGTAGTGCTGGAATGTAAGAAGTATGACAGGGAGAGAACGAAGATGATGCATGTGTTTCTGAGCGAGATGGGACGTGGAGTGAATGGGAGGACTAGAAGGGAGTGGATGGTGCTGCTGCTGGGGCTCAGTGGAGAGACGAGTGGACGAGTGATTGAAGCAGTGAAAGAGTTCTTGGAGGGCATGTGGCGTGCAAGATGTAGGGAATGATATCTTGCCCCGAGAAGAACATAGACTTTCCGCATGTTTTTGTTTCTTTTCGCAGGAGCTGCCGATACAAAGGCCTGGCTGGGGAGAAATCCCGAGCCACCTGTGACATCAAGATCAAGATCAAGATCAAGATCACCGCTGCCATTTGCATGCCTTATTTCCCATAATTGGGTATTTTTTGCTACAACCACTGCATCCAGGTGGTGCCTGGTGATCCGAAATTGTAGGTACTGTATGCCAGTTACATATTTAGCCATAGATATGTGCCGGAAACCATGAATAATAAGTTAAAAGTGGTACAGTGGGTGGGGCGTTGAAATTTTCATTTCGGGCCCAGCAATGACTGACGTGTTTATTGCCGACACGTTGATTTACTATTCATCATTATTATAACCATGGGTAGGCTACTAGGTAATTTTCATCATTGGTAACCCCCATTTATGCCTGTTTGTTTCAGTGACTTTATTGTGTTATTTGGGTCACTGATATTACAAACAAAAAAAATACCAGTTAGGTAAGATTATCAATGAGTGAAGCAGTAACAATTCATTATTATATTTAAATGGTAATCAATTGCTAATCTAGCAGCAGTAGATTGCTGTTCATCAAGTAAGGTTCAGTTGTCTTAGATAACTAATAATGCGGCTATAGGTCCAAATAGGTTAAGTTTCCTAAATAACGAGTTTTGTTTAAAATTATATTCCATCTTATTTTTGTTGCCGAGGTATAATTTGAAGGCATGGATAGTATTCCGATCATCGTTGTAGAAAGTATCCAATTTGGACAATCAATATAGCTAGTCATCTATCAAAGGTGGCATACGCTGGGGGGCACGTCGCCTCACCCACCCTACAACGCCAAGTCCGACGGTCCCTCCGGACAAGTCTCCATGCAGGGCCCCCTTTCATCCTGAGTACCTCCTGGCAGGATTTGTCAACTTGCTCAAGTCACAAACTCTGTAGGTGTCATTATTAGTTTCTTCTAATCTTAGAGTGAGTCAAAATTGGAAAGTTAACATGTACCCAGTTATGATAATCATTATTAATAGTTTCATGTATTTTTTTATTTTTTTTTATTTCGAGTCTCAACGTGTTCCATCAATGTCCCCAGTCACACCTGGGAACCCAGCAATGTCTTGAAATTCAGTTTCTTTCTTGATTAATCTGTGTAATAAGAAAAAAATCTTTTTGTACCTGTTGTTAATTGTGCTCAATATTTTTATTAGTTAAATAAATGCATTTGTAAAGTTGTTTTGCTTTATTTTCTTATGCCGGAGGATAGAATTGATTTTGATTTTCATGACCCTATTTGTGCTGAGTGAAGGAGGGAGTTCTAGTTCAGCAGTGTTATCATTAGGTAAAGTTGGAGGTATTTGATAAGCTGTGTGTTGTGTCTTGATCTTGATCTTGATCTTGACAAGTAATGCACAGGGCACCAGTACAGGTGCATAACACGGTTATTTGTCTTGGCTGCTGGGGGGATTGGGGTGCCGAGTGTGTAGGGAAGGGAAGTGAATAGGTGTATTACTAGTTAGTGTTGGTGTGTTGTGAGAAGTGAGTGTGTATTTGTTTTCTGAATGAGTTTATTGTACCGCAGTTTTAAGTCTGTAGGGGGAGGCTGTTCCAGTCACGTATGGTGCGTGGAAAGAGTGAGTGCGTACATGCGTCAGTGTTAGTGTGATATGTTTGGTATTTTTGGCCGAGTGTGTTACAAGTATGCTGACTGTTTGCGTCCTGTAAGTATGTGTGTGGGTCAATGTCAATGTTAGTGTATGTGATCTTGTACATAATTTTAGGTTTGTCTGCTTGTCTGCACATGTGAAGAGGTTACATATTAAATAATCTGTTGTTTGATCTGTGTTGTGATGCCTGGTAATCAAGTTCATTGTTTATAATGAACCGAGCCACCTTGGTGTTGATTAGTGCTAACTTATAATTTTTTGTGTGTGTGTAAGGATCCCACACCGTGGAGCAGCATGCTTGTGTTGGTCTCACAAGTGTGTTGCACATCAGCGCTTATTTCTGTCTCTTTGGCCCTTAAGCCTGCGTCAAGAGAGAACCTATTACCCTGGGACACAGGCAAGTATCTAATGTCTAAGTTAAAAGAGTTTGCTTTCCCAGAAAACCCATTTATCCATCAGCCTGACAGGGAAGATAAACAGGTGGTGTAGAGTAAAAGACTCGACGTTAAGGTGGTACAGCAGGACACAGAAGCCAGAGGGAGTAGACTGGCATGTAGCAGACTGGGGGAGCAGGCTGATGTTTTAAGCAAGAACGAGAACCCTGGAGGTAAATGGCAGGAACAGGGAAGGGGGAAACCAGAACTGTAGCTGTAGGACAGGGGAGAAATAATCAGTGGAACACCAAAGAGGAGAATGCAGCAACTATGAGAGGCAGAGAGGGGAGTTATTAGTAGCACCAGGGAGGAGTGGGCTAAGAGGCTGGAGGAGGACAACGGGACAATCTGCACGGTACGTGTTGGGGCTGTATGGAGACAAAAAGAGAAGAATTGTAAAGCTGGCAAGTGTTCCTGATGGCTGGCAAGTGTTCCTGATGCAGTGTTGTGAAAAAAGGGCACAAATGCTTGAATAAGGGCACGAATAAGAAATGTCAGTAAGTGATTCCAGCGACAAAGTGAAAAGTAAAGTGCGATAGTGTATTGCAGTGAAGAAAAATTAAGCTACACAGCACAATGGGGTCCTGCACTGAACACACCTGCCATCTGGTGGCCCTGGTGGAACTAACGAATATTAATATGCATGCGGCGTACGTTCAAATAATTTTTCTTACTAGTTTTTTGCTATTATTTTGAAATCGCATATTTTTCTCATAGCTACGGTATAGAAACGATGGACTTACTAGTAGTATTTGAGAAACGAGGATATGCAAGGAATAAGAAATTTAAATATATATTTTTCCCATATAAACAATTCGTCACATGCTCTGTTGTTCCTTAACCCGGTAGCAGCGTTAGGCCTTAGGGCCTGTGTGGTCTGGTTATCTATGTAATTCCTGTGACGTCATGCCCTCTCCTTGTATTCTTCCTCCAAGAGCAGCAGTGTAAACACCTTCCCGTGCTCTGATTGAAGGGACACTGGAATGCATCATGTTGAGGCAGCGGCGTGCCAGCCGTAGGATTGTTGAGTGGCAAAATTTCAACACTACCTTCCACCGCTGATTGTGTAATACTGACAGCATGACACCATGCCGGACTTGTTTGACTTATTCTTTATTGCATGAAGGAAATATCTGACAAGAGGCCGCACTGATGCATTCCTATTAACCACGGGATTGAGTGAGAGGATATATCGATGAATGCTCTTAGTTTGCCATCAATAATCATTATAACGACATGAATAATGTACAGCACTCAAATGTTTTACTGTAAACATGATAGTGGCCATTACAACTCTGATAATTTGCTAGTTTGGTACATAAAAATGTCAATTAAGCCTCGCTGGACCTCAGAACGCCATAGCGCTTGGCTCTGGCAGCTACTCCAGCAGGGCCACCAGATGGCAGGTCAGTTCAGTGCAGCACCCCATTGAAAGGCGAGGTGTGTGAATAAACATAAGAGACACCCGAGAGGGGGAGGACCTAAGGACTCGTAAGGAGCGATACAGGTCAAAAGAAGAAGAAGAATGTCTGTTTACAGATCCGCCTAAAATGCATTCCATTTACGGCGCGAAAACCCGGACCTGGGTCTGGACTCAACCCGAACCTGGTTCCTGGTTTTGTGTCTAAATGGAAGACGCTAAAAGTAACTACAAGGTTGAAAATTCATTATCGGCCGATGTGATGAGAAATAAATACTTATGCAGTTATGATGGACTCATGCACTACCCTGAAAATTCTAATAAGGAATTCTACCTAAGAACATTGTGTGACAAAGCGTCCCACCCAGTGTTCAGTGTTAATTATAGATATTAAGTGGAGATATGACCTTGAGTTGAATTGAATTTAAATATTTATTGTTGTAAAGTACAACAGACAAACCCCTGACTATAGGCTTGTTACAAAAAAATAAAAATCTATCGTACAAAAATACAAACACAAGTTGAGTTCAGTTGACCGTTAACCTTTGACCTTTGATGAGGTTTCAGGCCCCGGTCCGCCGCCGTAGCAGCGCTCCACAGGGCCGCCAACATTATAACGTACAGTAATATTAACACCGAAAGTTGTCCTCAATCCTCATGTTTGTAAAGTCGTTTGTAGCTAAAGTTAACAGAAAAGGAAATGGAATGTAAATATTGACAATATTCCTGAGTACACATGCAGTTACTTAGATCACCACCTTGCAGAAAACTTTGGGTACTCTTTAATTAATGGCAGCTACAATGTCATGATTAATGATTCAGGCGACAAGGGAAGGCATGTCATGTATTTGTTTTTGTTTACACGGTGCAATATTATTGGCTAACACTCAAAGGCTGATGATACACTTCTTCTGATTGGCCAAACGGCAGTCAGCTGCGTTCCATTCCTGGACAGCGGGACGGAACGGACCGAGATTTACGATCGCATCATCGTGAGGTACGAGCATCCGGACGGTCTTTTGAAAAATACATCTTGGTGGTGATCGTAGCCCACGATAAAAAATGGCGGCTACGAGAGGGCTACTAAGGTCTTAGTGGCGGAAAGTTACGATTCTTTGAACATCCAGCCCCAGGCCTAGAGTCCCTTGACAGAGAGAGTCTCGATATAGGCGGCCCTATGTATAAGGCATGCTGGGCGCCATTACTGGCCCTTCGAGCACCGCGCCGACTTCAATTAAAGCACGGTGTCTCGCGGGTCATTTTTTCCAATTTTTGAGGTGGTGCCTAGCCTTCGGCTGTAGCAACATGCCACAGAGAGGACACAAAGTGTGTACATTAACTGCAAGGCCGCTTAGAAGACAGCGGTGTGCTAACAGTCAGTCGTCTTGGGAGGAAACCATCGGTTATGACAGCAAGACACACACAATGCCATTGTGTGTGTCTTGCTGTCATAACCGCCCTCCCTTTCTACTGTCGATGGAAATCATTGTGAGAGAGACACAGCTACAAGGACTGAAACAATCGTTCACCTCAGGTCCAGACATTGAAGCTGATGAGGGAAGCTGTGGCCCTTATGGGCAAAATTATTGGCTGTGATCTGTCCCACAGGGCTCTTGCTGCTATTACAGACTCACAATGGATATTCCACAGTCTCATCAAGGCCACAGTCTCATAGACTGGACGTATTACAAGAGTTAAGATGAACAGAAGCTAGCTTTTGGTGAGCCATACCTGTATTGGTAAAAATCTAGAATCACACCCAACTCACTCTAAAAGTTTAGATTGTATTTGCTAATCATCACTCTGGTAACCGTTTCCATTATTATTACATGTTTCTGAGATTTTAAAATGCGGGGAAATATTACTATTTCAGCGGCGATAGGTTAGATTACTATTTGCTCATGTGAAGGGTTTTCAGCTAGAAACTCCTCTAGGTTGGGTAAAAAGTTAATCTTTATTTAATAGCTTAATGTATAAGGTTGCACAGTCTTCATTTTCACGGGTAACAATTTCATTATAATATGTTGAAGACATGTGCATTTTCCTACAGTATTCTCTAAACCTAGCTATTTTGACCCTCAAGCAAAATGAAACACGTTTACATGGCCTTAGTATTTTACTTTATTATTTTTTAATCAACAATAAGTATTTAAATTAAATTAAATGTTATTGAACTATAATCTTGATGACAATTATTATCTTCACAATAACTTGGAATTATTGCAGCAACTACATCTTAGTGTGTGTGTGTGTGTGTGTGTGTGTGTGTGTGTGTGTGTTAGCACAATAAAGAGACCAGCACGGCGAGTAATGGAATCAGGGCCCCTCCACCCCCAGAAAATTAGTTTACACTAATTTTCTCTCCATATGGTAAAGTTTACTGCAAGCAGATAACGCAAAGGAAACAAAGTGCCTTTGCGTTGATGGAGCTTGGGTAGTGTGTCAGCCACGTGGCCCATGACAAGTATATCAAGGCTCATGACGTTCAGGAGGCAGCGTCCCTCCCTGCAGGCAAGGGTCAGGCGATGAAGGGATATGTAAGAAATAGAAAGACTTCCCCAACTGCTCCCGATAATGTTTTACAGCGATAATTATTGTTAAATCCATCCATCTCTTTTCACAGCAGCAACACTCAAAGAGAAACACCTATCGGTTCACTACGCCACAACGTCCCCGTAGAGACATACCTCCAATATTCCCATTTTCTATTAACCTCGGAGAGCATGGGCCATCACTCTACCTGTTACCCATTCGGGGAGACTCAACAGAATCGCAGGAGAGGATGCCCACCGCTATGTCACCAGTGAAATGCCGAGATTTTATTATAATTCTCTTTCCTACTACTCTATAATTCCACACGTCCTCTGTGTGTATCGAAACACACGAGGAATTAATCAAGACAATTAGAGGTTTTTTCGGGCTGCCCGGGATTGAACCGGCGACCAGCGTGACGGGAGAGCCACTACCCACTACCTTACCAGTCGGCCGAAGAGGTACCCCGCTCGCTGAGTGGGTTATGGGAGGCTCGCCCATCAGGCCTAGTCGCCGCACTACATTGCTTCCACCACAGACTTACCATTGGCGCATCCAGGGGGGCGAGGGCCCGGCCCCCCCCTCCCCCCCCCATTGTTCCTGAGCGGATACAGGAAAACTAGCTCCAAAAGCGCGCTGCGGCTGGAGCAATGCTTTTTCTCGAGACGAATCGGCCGTCCCATTCGGATCCGAAAGGAACACTGGCCGCCCAGGAATGCTTTGGCACCAAGACCAGTCGTTACGCCCATTGATTTAGGTCAGTCCACCAATTAGGCTACGTTTACACCAAGCAAATCGAATCGATTCTATTCATGAAGAATCATATGACTCAAGTCATTCTAAATCAGCCTAGTTCCAACGAACTGAGTCTGAGTCAACATTCAAAAGGCAGTACCAAGGCAGGCTTTCACGTGTATGGACGTATACGCTGTCGCTGAAATAGCAGCGTTGCTGTGGCTGGGGCAGAGTAGGCGTAGGCGTCAGCAACGAATATGGGTGCATGAAATTATTGTTAAAAGACCTGAATTTGGGAGCTTTGCACATCTGTTCCCAGATTTGGGGAATAATCCAGACAAATTTTATGACTTCTTTAGGATAACTAAAAACAATTTAAACTGTTGATGGAGTTGACTGGAGCGTTTTGTATCGTCACTTGTTATAAAAAAAAAAAGATGCTGCGTAATGTTTAGCAAATGTGACACCAATTTTTAAATCCGGAGACAGAACCCTCCCTGCGAATTATAGACCTATTTCGCTAACCTCAGTTCCCTGCAAAGTTTTAGAACATATCGTTACGCCACCCCCCACACCACACTCCAAGCACGGACAGGCAGCGTGCCGCAGAACACACGGCTCTCAGCAACAGGCACTCACTTGAACACACCGACTCGCCCAGACACGCGTCTCCCTGTCTCCGCGCCTCGCACGCAACTCTCCCGGTGGCCGGTGCCCGCTCTCCGGGCTCCCCTCTGTGTCTCGTCTTCATAACCCCTGCATCGCTCAGCCCCAAACTGTTGCACCATTCTAAGTTAACATTGCATCATGCTACCCACGATTTCATCACATTACACGTGCAATCACACACATACAACACAAACAAACACGCAAGCACACCCATTGGTGTAACACTACCCCCCCCTTCAAAAAGGCAGACGACCCGACTGCCCCCACATACACACATGCAAAACAAAAACATGAAATAAAATAAACCAATCAGTCCTCTGGAACATCACAAAGAAGTCTCTCACGCCGGGATTCTCAATCTATCTCTTCCCCCAAGGTAGATATAGTCTACGACAGGTAAAATCATCCCCCCTCTTTCCTGCAGGCAAGGTACCAAACTCCGCCCATACCCGTGACGTCAAAGAGTGGTATAGGTAAACTCCGCCCATTTCCCGTGACGTCAGAGTGGTATAGGTATGGGTCTTGGATGTGGGTGAGCCTCTTCATTCAACGGACCTTCCATTTGTCTTGATTTATATCTGTGTCGAGCAGGTTATTTATTTTTTTCATTGTCTACAGAATTGGTATATAATTTTTTTTTGCCTCCTGTCACATGCTGTATGTGCTGTATGTGTGTAGAGAAGTTCCCCATGCATGTCCTGCAAATCACTGCACGTCACGGGGTCAAGTCTGAGACTGAGCCGCTGTCAGCTCTGCAACCTCTCCTCCTATCCACGCTCTGACGTCACACACACACACACACACACACACACACACACACACACACACACACACTCAGAAGCGCAAATTTAGAGCCAGCGTTTGGGGGGGACGATTTTACCTGTCTATATTTACCTTGTCTTCCCCCTCCCCGCGAGGAAACAAGCAACCGTATCATTAGTCAATCTCTTCCCCCTCCCCGCGAGGAAACAAGCAACCGCATCATTAGTCAATCTCTTCCCCCTCCCCGCGAGGAAACAAGCAACCGTATCATTAGTCAATCTCTTCCCCCTCCCCGCGAGGAAACAAGCAACCGTATCATTAGTCAATCTCTCCCCCCTCCCCGCGAGGAAGCAAGCAACCGCATCATTAGTCAATCTCTCCCCCCTCCCCGCGAGGAAACAAGCAACCGTATCATTAGTCAATCTCCCCCTCCCCGCGAGGAAACAAGCAACCGTATCATTAGTCAATCTCTTCCCCCTCCCCGCGAGGAAACAAGCAACCGCATCATTAGTCAATCTCTTCCCCCTCCCCGCGAGGAAACAAGCAACCGTATCATTAGTCAATCTCTTCCCCCTCCCCGCGAGGAAACAAGCAACCGTATCATTAGTCAATCTCTTCCCCCTCCCCGCGAGGAAACAAGCAACCGTATCATTAGTCAATAAATTCACCCTACCCGCGAGGAAACAAGCAACCGCATCATTAGTCAATCTCTTCCCCTCCCGCGAGGAAACAAGCAACCGTATCATTAGTCAATCTCTTCCCCTCCCGCGAGGAAACAAGCAACCGTATCATTAGTCAATCTCTTCCCCCTCCCCGCGAGGAAACAAGCAACCGTATCATTAGTCAATCTCTTCCCCCTCCCCGCGAGGAAACAAGCAACCGTATCATTAGTCAATCTCTTCCCCCTCCCCGCGAGGAAACAAGCAACCGCATCATTAGTCAATCTCTTCCCCCTTCCCGCGAGGAAAGCAGGCTTCGTGGACCAAACGGTATTATCAGTGACGAGGAGTGTCTTTGATGCAGCGCGCGAAGCGGCGAGCGGGAAGGAAACGAACTATTTCTCTTTCTTCGGGAAGATGAGCTGAAGACCAGCTCTTCGCCATTATCTTTGCACATTTAATGCTTTACTACAAAAATTTTCCATGTTGCTGTATTATTAATTGGGTATAAGAACAATTTAAATTTTCTTGGCCTTATATAAAAAGTCATAAAATGCGAGAAACATTATGTTTCTGTTTATTCAAGACTTCACGGTTCCTATGATAATTTAAGCCAACACTGGAACAAACCTCTCAACCAGCACGCCCCGCCCTTCAGTCTCAACTATTCACAACAGTTCTCTTTTTTGAGCGTTTGTAGGGCTGGCACTTCGAACCATAAGCATGAAGATTGCTGGGATGAATTTTACGTAAAGTGACGGACTGACAGGCTTCGGCCTCCGGGCGCATGTTTCCCAAGTCCAAATGACTATCTGGTGGTCTGTGGTACTCTTTGCTGGGCTTCCCACAGCTAATCTCCAAACTCGTGACGTCACCTGTGGGTAGAGCTTAAGCAAAGCTCAGCAACATAAATAGATGATATTTTTCCACCAACTGATAGGAGCTCTAAAGCTAGTTAAAAATATATTTACAAGGGAGAAATAAAGAAGGGAGAAAGATGTCTCATGGAACAGGAGGAGAATAAAGAAAATAAATGCAGTTTATTCTAACGATATCTCCTAAGCTCCGCCCACCGTTGACTGGACAAGCTGAGAGCGAAACAAACATCGCCACGGGTACCAAGCAATTAAACGCATCAATGTAAATTTTCTGCTATATATATGTATGTCGCTGTATGAAGCACTGTTTACATAAGTATTTGCCACACAATATTTTCCATTATAGAAATGTACCTAAAATGCATTGATGTTTCGGTTTTCAACGTTTGTTTGATTTGCAGTAGTACCAACACTATGTAATACCAAAATTTAATCAAGTACGGGAAAATTTTAAATTAAGAAGGAAAAGTAGTTTTTAAGTATTAAGTAAATATAAGTATCGCCGGAAGCCGTTACCGCGTGGAACATTCCAGACTCACACCGAGAGACCCACTCCCCTTTCCCCTGGTTACCCCTAGTGTCCCCCAGACATCACGTAGCCCGAGGCAGACAGCCCGCTTCCCCGCCAAATTCTTGGCTTGGCGTCGGCCACCTCACCCTCGTTCCCCCCCCTCCCCTCCAGTCACGTAGTCCACTCCACGCTGCTTCTAGAAGCTTCCTTGCGCCACCCCTTGTGCCCGCGTGCGCAGTGCTGAGATGCCATACAGTCACTTGTGAATTTACCTCCCCGTAAGTATTGAACCCAAAATAGATTTTTGCCACGAATAACCTTGAAAACCATGATAACTGAATTACTTTGTAACACATCAGTGGACGTTGTTAATTCCCCCCCCTTTTATTAATTTAAGAAATTTACGCCTTTCCGGCAACATCCCCCCCCCCCCCCCCCGTTTCTAGCCTCTCCCGGGCCCGTACAAAAGAGCCAGCAACCCTTCACACGCCCTCATTGCTCATTCTGCCCCCCTCTTCAACTCCAGGTAAGCGCTGCGCTGTGCATTGAATAACCCCCTCCCACCCCCCCAGTGAATCCAAGCCCCTATCTCCCCAGTGCATTTATTCTCCCCCTGCTATTATACTGCTTAGTGAAATATGCCCCTCACACCCCTCCTCATTCTGCCCCCCTCTTCATCTCCAGGCCCTGTTTTGTAACCAGTCGACCACGTGTCTGTCCACTCACACGTCCACAAACACACACACACGCACACACACACACTCCCCCAAACGTCCTCTTACCCCAACTTATATTTAAATATGTAGTCGCGTTCTTGTTACCCTTGTGAGCGTTCATAGGACCGGCACGGGCAGGTTGTTAGGGTGTAAGGTTACCAGAAGTGTTTGTTTTTATGGTGTAAGTTTCGCCAGGGTAGCCTAGGATACAATACAATTATTGTACCATTCCTTATCATTGTAACAAAATGTAATGTCAAAGTAAACTCCCCTTGTAACTACATTATTTTTCTTTTTTTTATCATTGTCCCTTTCATCTAGTCTTTAAGGTTACGGTGGGTTGACCGGAAACTGCACACGGGAAAAAGTGCCTCACGTCCTCTATAAAGTTTCACGCTATCTCAAGGTTTTTTTTTCCGCCTCTCACCCGGCGTGACTGAGTGTAGTCATCAGTCAAGATTGTCATTTTCAGTCTTATTTTCTTCCCATTGAGCAGGTGGGGTGGTGGCAGCATACCTTCATCATTGCCCTCGGTTACGCGGGGATAGTTACCCAGCATCATTTGTCCATATTCATTAAATAAATAAAAAAAAAATTCTAATTCATTAAAAATTAAGAGATATAACCCCCGTGAGATCTCGCGGTTTTAGAACTACACGGAAAGATAGCTTTGAAAGGGGAAGAGAAACTAGCGTTTGATAATACCACTTAAGGGAAACACACTCTCTAAGCGACGCTTCGACGAAGAGGGAAGAGCTTGACTGATGATACCGCCGTCAACCTCCACCTCGATCCTCGCCTCGAAGGTGCTCCCTTCAGGGTCGCCGTAGTAGAACCGTGTGGGTGGCAAGCAGGCAGTGGCACTCTCAGGGGCATGTACACCCTCAAGCCCTCATGCAGGATCACCGCTAGCCTCAGCCACCTCGCTCGCCACGCCCAGGTCCTCTGCCACGTCCTTAATGCTGCTGCTGGGGCCCCCGTCCTCCTCACAGATGCCCAGCTTGGCACCAGCGGGTATCTCCCGGGCCTCGTCAAAGAGGTCAGCCACCAGCACCGCAACCAGCTCCTCCCGCGCCCCCAAGGGACTCCGCTCGTCAGCCACGCCGTCAAACAGCCGCAAGTCCTCAGTGGGTCTTCCACGCTCTCCGCTCCACGTAACGCTCTGGACAGTCGACAGTCGACACCGGCTCCTGGCACCCTCGGGGCAAGGTGCACTCGCTCAGCCGCAACTACCCCCGCGCAGCCAAGCTCGGAAAGCTCTGGAAGCAAGGGCACCTGTCCGCGCACCCTCTCCAGCTCCCGTCCGAGGCCAACATAAGGCCCAACAAGCACGGCTCCTCCAGACCAACGACGTCGCCCGGCAGCCGCTCCACTGCGCTCCCCATGCCGGCACAAGTCTCCACTGGCCCCTTGAGCTGCACACAGTGCCACGTGTCGGGCCGCACCGAGGTCTCCTCCGCCCCGGTGTCTACTGTCAGGTGACATGGCTCCCCGTCCACTAAGCCTCCCATTTGCATCGCGCTGGTCGGGCGGCGGCAGCTTACACAAGGCGGGGCCCGGGGACGGGAGACGGCTGGAATTCGGCCCCCTTCTCCAGCCTGTCCGCGTTTCCCGCCTGCGCCACGCCCTTGAGCCAGGGGCAGGCACTCGAGCGGTGGCCACTCTGGCCACAATCCTTACAACGAGGCTGGAGGGCGTCGGAGCTCATCCGGTCCAGGGAACGCGTCCTTCGCTCCCTCGGACACCGACTGCGCCTATGCCCCTTCTCGCCACAGCCCCAGCACGAGCCATGGAAACCCTCCGGGCTCGCCTTCCTCGACGCTGCCTTCGTCTTCGCCTTCGCCTTGCGGCCCCGGAGGTCATGGCAGGGCGGGGCGGCCGCCCCCAGGCCGCTGGTCGTCTTCAGGAAGGCCTCGAACTCCAAGGTCCTCGCCAGCACCACCTGCAGGTCCCCAGGGTTCGCCTGCTTGACGCAGACCTGCAGCTGCTGGTTCTGCAGGGCGTCAACAAAGAAGTCGCGGGCCAGTACCACGATCATCTCTTCCGGGGCCGCGGGATACGACCGTCTTACCAGAGCCTCCACGTTCTGACCCAGCTGGGACAATGTCTCGCCCCGCTCCCGGGTCCGCTTCTTTAGGCGGGCTCGGTATACCTCGGCCTGGTGGTAATGCCCGAAACGGCGCCAGAGGGCTTCCGCCATGCTCCCGTAAGAATCACGTTGGGCTGGCAGGAGGTGTCCAAGCACTTCAACCGCGGGGCCCCGTAGCGCTGTTGCCAACTGGAGCGCCTTCTCAGCCTCGCTCCAGCCCTGGGCAGCCGCTAGCATCTCGAACTGGACGACATAGGCCTCCCACGCCACCTTCCCGTCGTACTCCGCCGGCTTACGCCTCCCTGAACGCCGGGAAACAGAGGGGCTGTGTGATGGAGAGAGAGAGAGAGAGAGAGAGAGAGAGAGAGAGAGAGAGAGTTTTCTTTACAGGAAATTTATTTGGGAATTTCATCAGAAGTCATTAAGATAAAAATACTCCTTCGGGTACCGGTACCGGTACCGATACTAACGGTACCTACGATTTCGGTACCGGCACTACCGGTACTCAAATTAACGGTACTTTGCCATCCCTACCCGGCCAGTGCCTGCTCTCCGGGCTCACCTCTGTCTCTCGTCTCCATAACCCCTGCATCGCTCAGCCCCGAACTGTTGCACCATTCTAAGTTAACATTGCATCATGCTACCCACGATTTCATCACATTACACATGCAATCACACACATACAACACAAACAAACACGCAAGCACACCCACTGCTGTAACAATATAATTCATAGACACATAATGGACCACTTTGATAGGCAAAACATACTGACTGACAGTCAGCACGACTTTCGGCCCAAACGTTCGTACGAGACTCAATGACTTGTGACCACACACGACATTTTGCAGCCCCTTAACAACCCCAAAATTAGACAAGTTGACGTCATAATACTTGACTTTGGCAAAGCCTTCGACAAAGTTCCCCACCAAAGACTATTAGCTAAATTAGAATACTATGGCATACGAGGACAACTTTCTAACTGGATTACCACGTTTTTGACAACCCACAAGCAGAGTTGTTCTTGATGGTAGTCAATCCTCATCTATTCCTGTAACTTCTGGGGTACCTCAAGGCACCGTCTTGGGCCCCCTTCTTTTCCTTTTTTACATTAATGATCTCCCACTATCACTTACCTCTACTACTAGACTTTTTGCAGATGACAACTTAGTTTATCAACCCATTTAGATAGGGATGACTGTCTTTGACTACAGAACGATTTAGCTGCACTTGAAGACCGGGAAGCCAAGTGGCAGATGACGTTTAGACCAGACAAATACCATCACATCCGTTTCACCTGTTCCCTTCATTTATAAACTCCATGACACACACCTGGACACTGTCTTTTCACACAGATACTTGGGCGTACACATCTCAGCAGACATGCAATGGAGCACACACGTGAGCAGCATCAGGGCCAAAGCTCACAGAGCCCTGGGGTTCCTGCGTAGGAACTTTAGCAGGTGTAAAACAAACATCAAAATTCTTGCATATAAAACACTCGTTCGGCCACATATATAATATTGTGACACCGTCTGGGACCCACACAGTAACAATAACATAAGTAAATTAGAGGCCATACAAAACAAAGCTGCAAGATGGGCCAGACGTGATTACAGACACACCACATCAGTTACTTTGCTTAAACAAGACATAAAACTAGACCCATTAGCAACACGAGACAAATACACAGACAACAAATACTATATAAAATAACAAACAATTTAGTAGACGTAAACAAAGACACTTATTTACACCCGACAACTACACGATCCACTAGAGGCAGCCACAACCTTAAATACCACACTTACCAGACTAACACTAGTATATTCAAATATTCATTCTTTCCCCGCAGCATCCAAGAGTGGAATCATCTCCCATCTCATGTAGTTAATAGTCCCACTCTTGACACATTTAGGAATAGGATCATCAATCATTATCTCCCTAATCCTGGCCCTTTACCATATCCCAATACCTTTCCTCATCCTAACCCTTATCCTAACCCTGTCCTCTGCTGGCCCCTTTAATCCCCCTCACAATCACCCGCATATTGTGCTACCCGAGTGGCCCTCTGCGGGTCCCCTAGAAATGAAATGATAAATGAAATGAATATAAATCGTAGGGTGCGGCAATTCCTTCCGGGGTTCAGTAGCTTTTTTTTTTTAAATCTCGGCCTACTGGCGCTACGCCAGTAGGCTTTCTTCAGGGGCCTATAGTCTGTTCAGAGCATGAAGTCGGTTCAGGGTGGAGCTGGTATCGTCGTTTACCTCTAGCCATGCTGCCAAATCAACCTTCGCACATGCGTCTCTCTCTTATTCCCCATCCATGTGCTATTTGAAAGTGATAATTTATATATTCTGTACATAGTAAAGGAAGTTACATAGTACAATGAGTGTCGATGTTTAGGATTATAACAACGATTTGTATAAATTCTATGACATGTGGCAGCGATTTTTTCCTATGGTGCCATGTTTTGGTGGTGGTGGTGGTGGTGGTCGGCGTGTCCCCTTGGGTCCCTCCCCCGGGTAGAGAGGGAGAGAGAGAGAGATAAACAGGTGGGTTGTGGGTGGGTAGGTAGGGAGACGGTGCTAATCTGATAATTGGCGGTCGAACTGGCACCGCCGCATTTATGGGAATTCTGGAATCTGCCACACCTTGAACCGACTTCATGCTCTGAACAGACTATAGGTGGTCGGCCCAAGCCCGTCATGGCGCAGGCAATTTTTATAGTGGCGCCAGTTATGCTTGGCTCATGCTGCCCCCCGGAACTCATTCTTGATTCACTGGACGGTTTCTTCTAGAGTCCGGGTTGATGGGTGTTCTTCAGGACAGCATGTGAGTAGTCTTAGGCCACTCGGCGGTGACTGAAAAATTCCAGGTGGTAGCGCTGGGATTCGAACCGACGTTGTCCATGGTGCCGGTGAATGCGAAGCCCGCACGCTAACCACTCAGCCACCGCCTACAATAGTTATACTGCGGTAAGTGAATAAAAACTGTTAACTCAACTTTGCATTTCATTTCAGTAGCAATATCCTTCCATAAAGCAGCTATATGGCATCCCGATTTCTGTGCATAGGATCACTGGGATCATATATGGCACGTCGTTCTCGTACTAAATTGATGAGGACGTCCGCTAGCATGGTGCTTACTCTTCGGGTGACTCACCTTGACTGATGAAAAAATGGGTCCAAACCAATCAAGTGACTCTGAATCGCCATGAGTCGTCATGCATGATTTGAATTGACTCGATTCGCTTAATGTAAACGGTTACATTGAAATTAGTGTGGCGAATCAAGACGAATCATGAATCGTGTTGATTCTTCATGAATGGAATCAACTTGGTTCGCTTCGTGTAAACGCAGCCATATGCCCCTTCCACCCACAAAAATCCTGGCATCGAGCCCCCCCAAACTTTTTTCATGGATCCGCGCCTGGATGCCAACGAGATAAATATTGGTGGAGACGTATCAAACACACACACACACACACACACACACACACACACACACACACATAACACATCCGATTCACAGACTCTTCACCTGAAATAAGGATAAGGTAAATCCAGTAACTTGATAGAGTAAGAAACACTCCACCAATCACCACAAGGTACTCCTTGAGAGACCCTTGAGAGCAGGGAACACAAGACTGTAGGCAGGGACGTCCACTTCCCAGAGAAAAGATGTACCACTGACGTTACCCAAAGTGCACAAAACAAACAAACAGGTGTAAGTGTGCCACATGTGGCCTGCAGTTTAGTGCGGCGACTAGCCTGATAGGCGAGCCTCCCATAACTCCCTCTGCCAGGGGGTACCTCTTTGGCCGACTGGTTAATGAGTGGCTCTCCCGTCTCCCTGGTCAGGGGTTCGATTGCCGGCGCCGGCAAAACCTTTCCTTGTCTGGATTAATTTATCATGTATTTCGTTACACGCAGAGGTCGTGTGGGATAGTAGAAAAGAGCAAATTCTGGCATTTCATCAAGACATGTTCTTCAAAATGTCTTTATGATTGCAATGGTTAACAAGAACATTAAAACTCTTGGCACAGCACAGTCCCAAAATGTCTGTCATCATCTACATCAAGTGTTGGGCCACAACATACAGCAGCCAAGCTGAAGTGAAGTGAGGCTACATCCACCATCGATGAGGCCCAGGAGTTCCAAACAAAGATGCTACATCCCCCACCGTAAGCCTTCCATCCCCATGCACTAATGCCACACACCACTACAGGGATGAGGGCTAGGAATACACCAACAAAGATGCAATGCATAGAATGTACAATTTTATTATGCAATGTATAATAAAATCGTAGGGTAAGGTGGGGTAAGTTGCCCCCCTTAAGAGAGATTGCCTGTTGTAGCCACATTTTTTGCAATAGAATTTTGAAAAAAAAGTTCTGTTGAAAGCTTAGGCTAAGGTCTATCTATGGTATATATTATATTCACTCATTATGATTTACACATTATTATAATGACAATTTAAAAAAAAATATTAAAAGAGGCTTCTTACTCCGCATGTGGGGTAGAACGCCCACTGGGTAGGCCTCTTACCCCACTCTGGTTTACAATAATAAAACTCACAAAAACGTAAGGAAAATATTTTTTTTACATTACAAAAATATAATATGTATTCCCTTTTTGAAAACTATACCCTATAAATCTCTCTTGATGTAAAATATAGGAACACAATCAAATTTGTGTCTCCTAATGAACAGAATGTAAAACTAAACAATTAATTAATTTTCTAAAAGGTATCCCCTTCTTTTAGACTAGTAATATTAGACTACCTTCCCTTTCTTCTGAATTTTTATAAGAAAAGGAACATCTACTTCCATGAAAAATATATGGAACTAAATATTCAATTAATTTGATAAAATATGTCCTTTCTGTTGAATTTTGATATCTGAAACAGGTAAAAACACCAACTTCCATGTAGTCTCAAGCTCAAAAGTATTCACTTATGGATGCCTTTCAAAAACTTTACAATTTTTATTTATAGCAATACCGTAATGCCTAATCAGACTCACAGTATTGACATGCATACAGATCTAGGCCTAGTCCAGTTGTGCATTCTGCATGTGACCAATTTCTACAACCCCGACATTGGACCCATTTTTCTGAAGGTCTGCTATTAGCAAATGGTTCTCACACACCAAACAAGGCCATTTGCCAAATTGCTGATAAAGGGGTAAAAGGCCTCCCTGTGGGCAACTTACCCCAAAGGCACAAGGGGCCTCTTACCCTGACAACTCATATATACACAAAATGTCATCATCTTTTCTGCAAAATAAGCAGAGTATAAAAACATGCAATATGGTCTATACATCTTAAGAGCTATCCATAGCCATCAGGCTAACTCTACAGTTCTTTGTTGTTAATTAGGTATCATTAAAATCATTGAAAACTTACAAGAAATTAGTCCAAAAGAAGAAATGTCCCCTTGTGGCCAGAGCAACTGTTCATTGTTTACTCCAGTAGTTCCTGTGAGCACAGAGAGTTGGCGTTGTCTACATGATCATGTGACTGCTTGAGAAAAGAAAGAAAGACAAAACCAAGGGGGGGCCTTTCACCTCAGGGGGGCATCTTACCCCACTTTACCCTAATTTATAAACCATAATATGATAATTGTAGACTGACCATTTGTACAAATGCCAGATGATAATTTTAAAGTGTTGGAAAGATCCGAGGGACAGCATTCTTCCCAATCCCGGGTTGGGAAATAAATCACCAGTACAGTAAGGCCCCAAACAGTGTAAGGTTAAGCAAGTAATGCAATTCAAGAACAGTGTCGGGGAGAATTTTTACAAGACTGACTTTTACAACAGTACGTGCAGGATACTGCTCCTTAAAGTTTTTGTACATAATTACTATCCTTGACATTAACGCCAGGTCTCTAGGATGGGGTCTGAGGGCTGTGTTTCCTCCTCTGCTCACATCGTCCCTAATCTGAAAATTTAAACAAGGGCTTTGTAAACTTGATATGCTCTCAGCAGCTTTCATTCTCATGGCTGTGCAAAGTAACCACTTATTTGTAGTATTCATTCAGTCTTTGGATCCCCCAAGTGATGTCACAATTTTAAAGACAAATGCACCGTCATATTTTTATGCCTTCTTATAAAAATCTATCCTACAATACACTGTATTAACTACTTTCAAAGGAAATTCACCACAGGAATCAGGCCCCGATTTCCCAACCTACCACAGTGTAAAAAGTAGTACAACGCCAGATCTAGTCCTCGCTAACAACAAGATTATGCACAACATGTCAATAACACCAGGCCCTTTAACTACATCGTACCATATCCCTATCATCATGACAATAACAGCAAAACCAATAATAAAAGATATATGTAACCTACCAATTAACCTCAACACACAGCAAGCAAATTGGACCCAGTTCAAACAAGAAATACAAACGAATATCTCGACGATAATTTTACCACAACAGATGACCAAAGAACAAATAGATCAAAAAATCAATCAATGGTATGACACCCTCGAACAAGCAACCAACAACTACATACCCAAAAAGACAAGACAGATATTTAAAAATAACAATAGCAAGCGCTCTACTAAGAAGAATTCAATACTTTTATGAAGAACTAAAACAAGCAGGATCAGGGTCCGTACTTATAAAGAGTATGTTTCGCTTATGTGAGGCATAAATCAAGAAAATGGCGGACACCGAGACATAAGGGAAGCATAACCCTTAGGTTTCAACTAAGCGGAACATAAACTGACTCGCCAGCTACGCGCGGGGTGGAGGTAACATTGCATTCCTTAGGTCGACCTAAGCGAGGCATAACAGTCAAGATGGCGGAGGTAGTGGGTGCGCGTCCGCGGCAGCTGAGGACTTTTCGGGCACGAAGAGACTTCCTTGATGAACTTCCGGACCCGGAATTGATCAAGAGGTATCGCCTGGACCGTGCAGGGATACTCTTCATGACCGATTTGGTGCGTGAGGCCTTGACTGCTCCTACAATCAGGAACCAAGCCCTCTCCCCTGAGATGAAGGTTCTCATAACACTGAGGTATCTTGCTACGGGCAAAATGCAGCAGTGTAGCAGCGACGACTTGGGGCCTTCACAACAGACCGTCAACAGGGTCACCCGGGAGACTGTGTACGCCCTTGCACAGCCTCATATAGTGAGACGCTTCATCAAGTTCCTTCTCACTGTGCAAGAAACTCAGGTGAAGCGGCGAGAGTTTGAGGAAATTGCGGGATTTCTTGGTGTGGTAGGGGCAGTAGACGGAACACATGTGAGGATTGTTGCACCCAAGGGATTTGAGGCAGAGCATGTGAACAGAAAAGGGCAAGCTTTTGCAGGAAAGGAGTGTGTGTTCCAGAGGTCATTTCTTTAGTGTTCTGCTGTTCAGTACGTAATGCCTACGTTGATAAGGACAACTGGCATTGTTCACGAGTAAGCAGACCTGACCGAGGTCAGACGTGGGTCACGGCGCTCCGAATGGAGTAGCCCGGGGCCAGCCTGTTGGCCTCTCCCCTGCCCCTCCATTCCCCTCTCCCTTTTCATCAAAAACCCAACATCGTAAGAAACTATTGTGACATCAAGCTTAATCATGGTGACAGACAGTGAGTGCTATGCGTTTGTGGTGCCGTGAAGACACTGAAGTTTAGAAATGGTCAGTGTGACATCGACACGGCCTTACTATCCAGCCGACGTCCCAGGTGCACCGAGGTACACCAGCCCGACCATCATGCTGCTGGGAGAACTCTGTTCAGGTGTAGTGCAGTGTTGAGGCCCGTCACTCAGGTGGAGTCATGGGTGGGGCAGTCAGCACGCCGTTCAACATATAAGGCAGTGCAGACATTAGATGTTCCCACGCCTACTGCCGCTCGGTCCACCTCTTCCTATCTTGTCTCACCGGCTGGATAGATTACAGGCCATCGCTAAGTCCATAAGCTGAGTGACGGCCGACACCGCCTCTACCTGCACCCCTGCCATCAGCGGCGACCTGGCCCTTTTTTGACCTATACATATTAGTGGAGACATGATCGAGGTTTATAAATGGATGAAGGGCTTTAATAAGGGAGACATTCATAAGGTTTTGTTGGTAAGAGAACCGGGTAGGACACGAAGTAACGGGTTTAAACTGGATAAATTCAGATTCAACAGGGACATAGGCAAAAATTGGTTTACTAACAGGGTGGTGGATGAGTGGAATAGGCTTAGCAGTCATGTGGTGAGTGCCAATACAATTGTCACATTCAAAAATAGACTAGATAAATTCATGGACAGCGATATTAGGTGGGGTTAGATACACGGGAGCTTAGGGTCAAAGGAGCTGCCTCGTACAGGCCTATCGGCCTCTTGCAGACTCCTGCGTTCTTATGTTCTTATGTTATAACCCTTTCATATTGTAATTTCCCATTTTTTTCAAATATGTTTCAAAATTTGTATTTTTAACGTGTATATTTTTAGCTTTACAGCTGCAATCACTTAATAGACCGTTTTATTTTTATTATTACTAGGAAGGATGTCTCAACACATTATCAAGTCAGCTCTCAATAGCAATTGAATAAATTTCTGTACACATTGTTCCTCACTGTTTGATTCCATGATTGCCCTAATAGGGACTGCATAAAGCAGCATGATATTATTGGGTAAATAATAATAATATGTAATAGTATTCTATAACAATACTTTAAGCAGAAAACTGTGGACTTTAGGAGATGGAGAGCAATACTTCCTCCTTGTGTACTGCAGTCTTCTAAAAGGAAAGCAACAAATTATTTTCAACAGTAACAACGAGACCTATTTTGGAGAACTTTAAATCAACAATCTACCTGACAAAGGCATTTCTCAGTAAAATGAATTTACACAACTGATAAATCATTTGGAAATGTCATGTACATGTTAGAGTAATATTTCTGTACATTTGGATTTAAGAATGGTTATTCTTATTTTTGTAATGACGAAGTAATGTCAGACATATGAGACACACTTCATAAAGCAATACATGTAGTACAAATAAATGACTCCTATAAGACATTTTAGGTTAATCCATATTGTCTGCTTGTAACCTTAATAAAAAGTTGATACAGAATTTCTAAATTATAACAAATCAGTGTATCATACAAACAAGCTAAAGTAGACAAATACGACGATCATCAAGGAACGGAAATAACAAATTTTACTAATGATTGTACAAATAACGTTTAGTAAATATTCAGAGCCCTCACATGGGGGGGGGGGGGCCAGGGGTCGCACTTTTAGGGGGGGTGGCAATTCTAGCCTGAACCTGCCGCCCACAAGGCTGACAAAATCCAAAAACAAACTCCAAAAAGTTCAAAATCAAGCCCTACGATTTGCACTAGATGAAAGGCACTCTTATAGAAGGAATACAAAGACTCTTCACGAACAGGCAAACCTAGAACCTATCAACTATAATTTGTACACAAGAGCTGAAATCATATTAAAAAAAAGTACAAGTCCTGGAGGACCCGCATGTGGCATTTATACTGGAAAATTACGAAGAAAACTTAAACCACCAATATTACTGCAAAACTAGAAACATAATAAACAGAGAACCACCAGAAAAGATATACGCTACACGATAATAAAAAAAATAAATAACCCTAACATACAATTCTCTCAGTGGTACGGGGCGGAGGGGCGGGCTGGATGCACGGGCTGGATGCACGGGCCTCCCGTCATACTCAACGCTCCAAAACACGGAGAGATGAAAATTGGCATAAACATCTCGAAAAAAAAATACAATAATGTAACAAAATACAAACAAACGTACTTAAAAAAAAAGTGATTTACCCTTCCTTAACCCGGCTGAGAAACTCACCTCTCGGAGTGGCGCTGGGCTGGTGCGAGGGGAGGGACGGGCTCTACGCACGGACTTCCCCGCGTACAATGCCCCGAGCTGCTGGAGCGTGAAGAATTCATTTAAGAGCAACCAAAAAGATACCAATATAATATGGGAATTTTCAAGATAATAAACAGATATGATTTATACCTAATATAACATGTAAATACTTACCTTAAAACTCAACTGTCGCGGCGGTGCTGAGTGGGTGGTTGGGAGAGACGGGCTACTCTGACCCGCCGTGAGAGAGTGGAAACATGCAAAACCTTTAAACATTAACTTACCGGCACCTGTACCTAATGCACAAATTACTTACCTGTCTCGGGGGCGCGGGGCCGTTGACTGGGATGACGGGACAGAGGACATGGCTCTCCCAGATCGCGACGGCTCGGGGCCGCCGAGATAGTGCTAAGTCTTGTTACTTTAATCTAAAATTAAGATACCGCCCTAGTGCATGGAAATGCAGGCAACAGAAAGCCTATTGGCTCATTACGAGCTTGCCCGCTTTGGTGATTTAATCTGCTCGACAGCCACTTGGGGCCTGGGTAGCACCTCGATATTGAGGAGCAGATGAAAGCACCTCGATATTGAGGAGCAGATGAAAGCACCTCGATATTGAGGAGCAGATGAAAGCACCTCGATATTGAGGAGCAGATGAAAGCACCTCGATATTGAGGAGCAGATGAAAGCACCTCAATATTCAGTTTACTCCCGACGCAGCGAAGTGACGGTCGATTCTATATTTGAAGGAGTTGATGGTATTCGCATTTACTACTCCTGAAGGAAGATTGTTCCAGTGGCGAATGACTCGTTTTTGAAAAGAAACTCCTTCCGATGTCTGTGTTGTATGGACTAGACTGAATGGGTAAACCGTTATTTCTAGTTCTTAAGTTGGTTTGTAGTACAGAGAATTTGGAGTAATCGACGTTATTGATTTTTTTCAGATACTTGAAGACTTGAATCATATCCCCTCGTAGGCGTCTTTTCTCCAATGTAAAGAGATCGAGTCGCTTGAGTCGTTCCTCGTACGGTTGAGCCCTTAAGGTTGGTATCATCTTCGTGGGGCGTCGTTAAATCCTTTCCAGTAAATCAATGTCCTTTCTGTAATTAGGAGACCAGAACTGTACTGCATACTCGAGGTGCGGTCTTACCATGGAATTATACAAGGATAGCATCACGTCTGGAGTTTTACACTCGAAGTTCCTCGCTATAAACCCGAACATAGTGTTGGCTTAGTTGTATGCTTTTTTACAGTGATTCGCGTGTTTCAGGTTACTGCTGATAGTGACTCCAAGACCCTTTTCCTCCTGCATCGCTTGCAGAGGTTTCCCATTCATGATGTATGTGTGATTACTATTTCTGGACCCAATGTGCATGACTTTGCATTTGTCAACATTAAAAGACATTTGCCATTTTTCCGACCATTCGATAATGTAACTGAGGTCTTTCTGAATGATTTCCCAGTCGGTCTTCGTGAGGGCCTTTCCACCCACTTTGATGTCATCAGCAAATTTCGATATTGTGGATTCGAGGTCGTTGATATATATGATGAAGAGAATGGGTCCCGGCACTGACCCTTGAGGCACTCCACTAGTGACTGGAAGCCAATCGGAAGGCTGTCCGTTGAGTAGTACTCGTTATTTTCTGTCGGTGAGCCAATCTCTTATCTACGCGATCAAATTGGCTCCAATGCCCGCCGAGTGCAGTTTCTTAAGGAGTCGCTCGTGCGGTACCTTGTCGAAGGTTTTCTGAAAGTCCAGGTACATAACATCACTGGGGATGTGGGCATCCCATTTCTTATATATACCTTGGAAGAAGTCTAATAAATTCGTTAGGCATGCTGGGTGTTGGAGATTACATTTTTGTCTTCTAGAAACTTAACAAGTTTATCTCTAATAATCGTTTCGAGTATTTTTCCTGCCACTGATGTCAAACTTATGGGCCTGTAGTTTAATGCAACGCTTTTGTCTCCTTTTTTGAAAATCGGTGTTACGTTCGCCATTTTCCAGTCTTCCGGGACCTTGTTCAATTGAACAAACTGGTTGAATATGTAAGTGAGTGGCTGAAGTATTTGTTGTTTAAGCTCTTTTAATAACCGCGGGGACAAACCGTCAGGCCCTGTTGAGTTTGTCCAAACACTTTTTCACTTCTTGGTCGCATATTGAGACAATTTCCCGGGGCGTGATCCCCCTCGGCGGGTCAGGGCTCTCGTGGATGGTTTAGATGTCATCGACTGAGAATACGGATGCGAAGTTACTGTTGATGATTCTGGCCATCTGTTTACTGTCCTGAGTTACAGATCCAGTTTTGTCTGTCAGGGGACCAATATTGGATTTTACTTTCTTTTTCGATCTGATGTATGTGAAGATTTTTTTAAAGTTTGTCTTGATGTCGCGCTATTTGTTTTTCGTAGTTTCATTTACTACTCCGAATAAGGGTGCAACGAGCTCTGAGGCTGTTGTGGTACTGTGTACGAGCTTCGGCCGTGTCATTCTCTTTCATTAGGTTATAATTCCTTTTTTTTTTTAAGTTTACCGCCCTTTTTATTTCTCTGGTCATCCACGGTGGATCTACGGCACCATTTACTCGCCTGTGTTTCGTAGGCACTGTAGGTTTTTCTACTCCCAAAAGCTTATCTTTGAAGTCGTTCCACACGTTGTCGATTGTATTGTCGGTTGGGTTAAGTTGGTCTCAGGTCGCAGAGGGTTTTAGTAGGATTATTTAGCTGTTCTGTGTTAGGTTAGTTTTGGTTCCACCAGAGCGGTTTGTTCAATGTGTAAGGGAGCAAAAAAGGGTGTTTATATTGTATTAGGTCTCGGGAGAATTAACAAACAAATTTTGCATTAAATTTTATTATTACCAACTTAATAAATGAATAGCTTGCCGTAAATACTTAAAGATTCATGGAGACAAGGTGCAGGGCATGGATATATGAAATAAAATGTTCCAGAGCAAGGTGGTTAAGCCCACCACTCTTCTCTCGTACTATATTTCTATTCTTTTGATTTATACTAGTTTCCCCTCCCCCTTTGCATTTTTTCACCCCTCCTTCGATCTATCCACCGGAATGAATGAACGAATCCCACTAGTCCCTCTCTCCCGCTCGCTCCGGTAAATTCTCTCTCTCTCTCTCTCTCTCTCTCTCTCTCTCTCTCTCTCTCTCTCTCTCTCTCTCTCTCTCTCTCTCTCTGTATGTTAACACTAAGATCCATGTGTCCATTATATGATTAAATAATTTGTGCCAGGAACGGAGATGATCTTCTTTTGACCTGTAGCGCTCTGTATCGCTTCTTATGTCCTCCTTCTCAACACTTATATACTTCACACCATGCACTTAAGGTACTTCACAGTGCACACTTATACACTTCACCCTGTACCTAGGTGTTTTTCTGTTCTTTTCTTCCCCTGACTTTGCTTTTCTGTGCCCTTTTGTTAATAGTGTCCACTATAAGAGTGTTGTAGCAGCCCCTTCACTTGTAGTTGCCACATAGCAGGAGACTGAGTTGCCTAGTATCGGGATGGAGGATCGGCTTGTTGAATATAGTAATTGTGACGACAGCGTTATGAATGTCAAAAATAAATATTTAGAAACTGTGACAAATCAAGCTAATAGGAGTACCCAGTTGCGACTGTCAATGTATTTATATATTTTTTTGGTGTGAAATTTTCTCCCTCTCCTTATACTATATCCCCTTCATGTCGCGGTGTGAATATGACTAGAGGGCCAGGAGGGGTTGCCTGTTCGGTCAGCGCTTTTTTATACCCTGTGGTAATTCACGTGGTCTAGGGGAGGGACCTTGGGAGGATGCGCTGAATGGGACGAGTTTTGAGTCGACCATGGGTTGACCTCCCTTTCTTTAGATCTTGAGCCTACCAGCCCCTCTAAGCCACAGATACAAAACTTATTCCTTAATACAATGATTCCTACCTGTATGAAGTTACTGTAGAAGATATTTTTTTATGTGATTATATTTAGTGTGCCCAAGTGAATGAGCTATGTAGGAAATAATGACGAAAAGTGTGCATTACTTTATAGATACCCTACTATTGCCTTCAATGCTGCTGCTGTATTGTTTCGAAGGCCCGTTCTCCCTTGAAAACTGGTAGTAGTATTGTACTTTGTTTCTTAGGTGATGTCATTTATTGTTAAATTATAGTGCCGTCATTCAATTAAATTACGAATATTTTTTAATCATGAAACTAGCGAGATTATCTCAATCATATATATTTGGTACGTGTCTAAAACAATACATGATGTCATGAACAACCAATCGGATGAAAGGGGGGCGGAGCTTAGCCAGTACGGGGGAGGGGCTTTTCGGTGCAAATTGGCCAAGTTAATTTGGACAGACTTATACTGCAAGTGTTGAAAGAATGTTTTCCACATTTGGCCTGGTACACTAAAAATTTAGGAATAGACTGGGAGTGAGAGAAGGCTGGGAAGCTAGTTTTCCTTCACAAGATTTTAAACAAAAATTTAAATTTAGATTAGACAGTGGACTAGATAATCTTTGCTATAGGCCAACTGCCTATTACTGTGTTGATAGTTTCCTTTCTCTCTCTTATTCTTAACGCAGTGTTCTGTTGTTTCTATCATAACCACAGCTCAAGTAGGCCTATGGAAAATATAATGCTTTTGTATGCTATTGAAATTTAAATACCAATATTTTTTTGTGGATCAATATAGTACTGTATGCAATATATATAATTGCTCTGTAGGAATGAATATAAATTTGCTGTTCTCCATTATAAATTACACATACCTGATTTTTGTGGCTTAGTGCAGTATTGTATGTTATATGCATTTGCTCAGTAAGTTTGAGAAAGCAATACGTATGAATAAGCATTGTACTACATTTGAATTTACACATAATTTAGCTACCAGTATTTTTCTGTATGCATGGTTGGAAAGGATTTCTCTTAAACAATTTATCTGCTGTTTAGTGAAGTGGCAAATATATTTATTTATTCATTTAATTATTTAGATATAATGTACCAAAATTATGTTTTCAGTTACTTTGAAGCTGCAGCATTTGAATAGAGATTTGAGTTTACCAACTGATGTTTTCATCCTGGTATTAGTAAAATGACTGTACATAATTAAAAATTAAAAATTCTATATAATTGAAACCACAATACCTGATGAAACTAACAAAGGTACATAAAAAAACACTGGTTTTATTGATGGGTTTTTGGGTTAAACCAGGGCTGTCAAACTCATGGCCCGCGGGATAGTCATAAATGGCCCGCGGTATCACGATAACTTCAATCTTGTCAATGTATTTTCTACCCTTGTTGGCCCCCATGACGGCACTTCAGAGGATGAATTGGCCCTCGAATGGTTTTGAGTTTGACATCCCTGGTTTTAACCGCCAACCCTGCTGTACATAATTAAAATCTTACATATAGTTAAAGCCACAACACTTATGAAACTAACAAAGATACACACTAAAGAAAATAAGAAAAAAAAGTTTTATTAGTTGGTTTAAACCACTGTTTTTATTGGTTTAAACCATGGTTTAAACCATTTGGTTTAAACCGCCAACCCTGACAGGAATATTACTTTTATAGGGGTTACTACTACTACTACTACTACTAATAATAATAATAATAATAATAATAATAATAATAATAATAATATTAATAATAATAATATTAATAATAATAATAATAATAATAATAATAATAATAATAATAATAACAACAATAATAATAATAATAATAATAATAATAATAATAATATTTTTTCTAGTGGGTTAAATTTCTCCATCCCTGAGGTCCATCACAGCCTCAGGGGTCACCTTTGGCACATAAAAACAAAGTATAGTGACAAGTGTTGATCATCACCACACACACACACACCTTATGGCCTCTTGTTTTTACTTGGCCGTCACCTCGTAGACGTCGTCCCGCATCTGCTTGAGGACAGGAATCATTTGTCGCACCTTATCCACGTAGTCCATGTCTGAAAGGGTTTAGGGCTTGTTAGTGCCGTTGTGGAAATGTCTCGATCCTTACTACACAATGCCGTAAGGTCTGGAATAAGGCAAAATCAGTGTGATTCCCAGTATGGCAATGTACCAAATATCCAACCCCAGATGAGTCATGACGGGAGACTGCCGCTGCCTTTACATTGTCTGTTAACTTAGGTTGGTGAAGCAGAGGGCTCTTTAGCCAGCCAGCTAGTAGCCATAGTCCAGCTGAGGGGTTTTCAAACGTTTTTGTCACCAAGGCATACTAACTCCTTAAAAAATATGGTTGTTATGTATACTATATAATGACGGGAAAAGTGCACACCACCGAATTGATCCAGCATTCAGCAGTTCGAAGTGGAACGAGGGACCGTGCTTTTTCCGATTTCCAAAGGATCCAGTTATTATTTAACGAATTTCAAGAGGTAATTTAGTGATATTTTGCTGTGGGCAAAAACCTGTGGTGACAACTACACGAGATCGAATTTCGTTGATATAAAAAATAAGTTAAAAGCATTACAGTAAAAGCTTTTAATACGTCTTTAACCCTGTATTTAATAAACTTGCAGGAACTGATGACATGGCAGGAGTGAAAATCAGCATCTAAATTTATAAAATGTAGTAGTAGAGTAGTAGGCTGCCTGAGATGAAACTTGACAGGCCACATTATTAACTATCGTGATATATTACCTAGGCTATGACAACGGGATAAACAATACGTCTACTATAAGGCTAAAGGCTGAAAGTTTTTTTTTTCCTTTTCTTTTTTAGGTGAGTGGAGCAAGAAAATAAATCGATCGTTCCGTTGCCGCTGGAGTGTGAACAATTAAGTTGTGGCTACCATTAATACTAATATTATTTACAAAATAAATTGCATATTTTTTCCATTAAACAAAAGGGGTTTTATGTTGAACGTGTTGGCGGTCTAATTTCCAAATACGGACAATTTTTTTTACGAGCAAAAAACAAGAGAGTTAAGTGCAGAGGTGTGCGCGGTACTGAAAAATCAGTAGTGAGGTTGCGGTAGTGCGGTACTTTTTTCCTGAGTAGTGCGGTTGCGGTAGTGCGGTACTTTTTTCCTGAGTAGTGCGGTTGCGGTAGTGCGGTCCCATTTTTTGTATTTTCCAGTACGGTACGCGGTGTGCGGTACTGCGGTAGCGGCAGTCACTACTCAATAAAAAAATAAAAAATAAAAACTTCAGTGCCTATCCTGGCTATCCATTGACTAACTAATAACTTGTGAGATACAAAAAAAAATAAAGGAGGACTGGGGGAGGGAGAGAGGGAGGTAAGGGAGGAGGAAGGGGGGGACAGGCCGGGGAGTAGAGGACGGGAAGGGGAGGAGGGGGAGGGAAGGGAATGCAACTTTTCGAGGGAGGAGGGAGGGGACAGGGAAGGGGGAGGAGGAGATCAGCGTCATGTGAGAGAGGAGAAAGTGGGGGGTGGGAAGGAAGGAGGGAAGGAAGGCAGGAAGGAAGGAAGGGTGGTGCAGCTGCAGGGATATGGGGGAGTGAAGGGGAAGGGGAGGAGGGGAGGAAGGAGAGGAATATTCTCCAGCGTTTGAGCGAAAACGAAATATTACTAATATAGGAAAGTCATGACAGGAAGAGTGAAACATTATTCAAACTGTCCAACATATTAAGACAAAACACATCAACTGCAACTGTTAATTAGCGGCTACCATGGGAAAGGCCCTGGTGTCTCATGCCTCAGCGAAGAAACCACGTGGAAATTTCAACGTGGAGATAATATAATAATAATAATAATAATAATAATAATAATAATAATAATAATAATAATAATAATAATAATTTATTATTATTATTATAATCAAATAATATTGATCTTGGCTACATTGGAGAGAGAGAGAGAGAGAGAGAGAGAGAGAGAGAGAGAGAGAGAGAGAGAGAGAGAGAATGATAAAATAGAGAAGTTACAATGAAGTTATAAAACAGATATAGTATGTACTATGGTCTATGTTAATGTTATGCATCAGAGAAAAAATTGTGCGGGACATGAGATTGAGCGGCGATCATGTTAGTGCTTGCTTGTACTGTTGTACACTGCCATGTACAGTCATCGTCAGAGGCAGTCATGGCGCGCCGCCTTGGGTTGAGTGACGAACATATTTACTCTGAGTTATTCATTTAGTATTTAATTTTGAACAATAACTGAAAAGTCAGAATGATTGAATCACTGATTCTGATGACTGATACCGATTGACTGATTGAGTCCGATTCAATGTATAAAAAAAAACATTTATGTGAGCATGCCGCGCTGCAAATGTCTTCGATGGTTTTCTAAGTACCGCAAAAAGTACCGCAGGGTTTTTTAGTGCGGTCCGCGGTAGTGCGGTATTTTCAGAAAGTTTGCGGTAGTGCGGTACTTTTTTTTGTGATGCGGTAGTACCGCACTAAATACCGCACTTGCCCGCCTCTGGTTAAGTGTAAGAGTGCTGAGTTGTAGTTTTCAATCTCCTTGGTAACAATTTAAATAAAAAAAACTAGATGAATTTGTGAAAAAAGTGGTAGTTTCTGATTGCTAATCACTTGATGCTCACTTACTCAGATGTTCCTTATTTTACTGTAGTACAATGTAAAAATGGCCAATTGCTTTTCATCAGTTTTTAGTGCTTTGTTCCTTGCAGTAAACGTACCTGAGAATAAATTTTAATTTGAGTTGTCTGTACAGTACATTTATATGTATGACACATCAGTCTTAAGCGCTTTACAGTAATGTGCTTATGCTTTACCATAATTCGATTATGACCTCGAAAGTTTTATTATGACACACTTGCCATATTTTCAATGTTACTGCTAAATACAATAACACATAAATTGACCCTAATGTATGTCAGAGAGGCCTCAGAATTATTACCCAAAAACCTCCGGGCTTCTCTCGCCTACAACCACTCAGCATTTTGGGCTGGGCTTAAGCCCCCAATGTTTCAAGGTCCTAAATACACCCCTGATTTTCAGTGCCATGTTCTTGTCTTGCAAAGCATTCTGTGACTAGAAAGTTTCAACCCTTCACTGTGCCATGTGGGAGTGCTCATCCTGTAAAAAGAGCATGTGATGTTTGGACACCGGGCACATGCTGTGGCTCCAATGCCCAAGCTGTGATGTGAGGACATGCTCCTCTGTCCTAGAAAGTCCTGCCTTCAGAGGCCACTGCCATCCGTTGAGCACTGTGGTCATTACAATGCTCTCTTGCTGCAGGGTTTGGAAGGAGCTTTTCCCCCCAATGCCAAAGCTGTGATGTGTAGATATGTTCCCCTGTCCTAGAATGTCCTGCCTTCAGGGGCCACTGCCATCCGTTGAGTACTGTGGTCATTACAATGCATGTGTCTCTTGCTGCAGGGTTGGGAAGGGAGTTGTCCCAGAAATACAAATTTTGCTACATTAAAAAATTATTCCTGCACGTTGTTTGTACCTACAACTTCAATATGAGTATCTGTTTGGGACCGTATGTATATATAGACCATATGGAGGGTATGAGATATGGTGAAAAGGCACTGTAGTATGTGATGATAAGGTTTTATTTATTGTGTGTGGAAATGACTATCAGGAACAGTCTTGAAATCCAAATATTTATTCATCAAAAAGGTCACACTCACCCAGGTCACCATAGACGATGGTCTCCTTTTCCTCACAAGTGGCGATGACCTCCCCCCAGGGGTTGACAATCGAGGAGTGGCCCCAGGTAACGAAAGAATGGTTTGTGTTGCGAGCGGGAGAAACGTTCGCCACGTACACCTGGCAGTAGAGAATTAAAGATTGAGACTGATGGCGAAAGTTGACAGCCGGTATTCAAACAGCTGTTCAAAAGTCAAGGATGTACACAGCAGGTATGGACGTCCCAGGGTTTTGATGTGAGTTTTTCTTGGCAAAATTCTTTTGCGAATTAGGTTCAGCAGAAACAAACTAACCATACCTTAACCATAACCATTCAAAAACTGTTTAAAAGTCGAGGATGTACACAGCAGGTATGGACGTCCCAGGGTTTTGATGTGAGTTTTTCTCGGCAAAAGTCGTTTGGGAATTAGGTTCAGCAGAAACAAACTAACCATACCTTAACCATAACCATTCAAAAACTGTTTAAAAGTCGAGGATGTACACAGCAGGTATGGAGGTCTCAGGATTTTAGTTTGAATTTTCTCTGTGCAAGTCTGGGGATTTTGGTTGAGTGGACACAAAATAGTAGTCATTTTTTGCTGGGTATAGGATGCTGGATTTCCTAAAATGCTCTAGTTTTGTGGACTGACATTCAATCACTTATATGATTCACATACAGCAAAACAAGCCGGATCCCATCATCACTACACACTTTTGATATTTGTTATTTGTCCAATATTGCTGATATGGTGACGGTGTAAGATCCACTTCCCAACAGTAGAAGGTAAGTAAATGCATGTCATGGGCTGGAGCCACACAACTGAAGCACTAACAGCCTTGTGGCATGGGACAGGCAACGCCTCCAGCAATCATCAGCAACACAGCGGGGCTCGTGCAGTTGCCACCAGAGCACAGCCGTGTACAAGACGTCTCTTTTAAACACCAAAAGGACCGTTACTCGCCTGGTTGTCGATGGCACGGCTTCGTTGCAGCAGCTGCCAGTGGGCCGGGCCGGTGACCATGCTGCAGGCTCCGGGGTACAGCACCACTTTGCACCCTAAAAAAATCCATGTTAAGCCTTACTTGTATGATACACATTTTTGCATTTAGAAATAAAATAGAAAGCTCACAGTCCACTTTCTATATGCAGGGGTTGGGGATATCAGATGAATGAATCAGTCACTACATGCAGTCATTATACATTAAATTTGTCCAGCAACCCTGCCTCCTCCCTCACCCTTGCTCCATTGGAACCTAAACTCTTTTTCACCCAACCAGTCATCTCCCATAGCTATGAAAGAGGGGAGGGGGGGGGGGGGGGGCAGGGCTTCTGGGTCACTCTAGTGTATGCTGACTATATCTATTAGCACAAGAAAATGTATCGATTCCTTGAAACAAAGCAAAAGTTAGTTCCCACGAATGCCACTGGTCAGAACATCAAAAGTCTGGATTCCTGAAGGCACGGAGCTATGATTTAAAAACAGATGATCAGATATTTTTAGGCAGGAAACTAGACCCCAAAATAACGATAAGAATTACAGATTAAAACTACTGCATGCCTGGCTGTCACCCACCCATCAGCCATACCAAGGAACTGCTGGACAAATTCTACCAAAGCCCTTGCTACGTGCACTAATATATGGATACCAAAATATTGAATAATGAGAAAAAAATAAATAAAGCCTCCAAGCCAAACATCCACCAATCAAACCAAGAAATTAGTTCATGTTGACCCTCCCCCTCAATCCTGCGCTCACAAACTCTATTTTACAAAATCACTCTCCTTCATTCTCATGACAAGTCCAAACCATCTCATAATACATATTTTCGCTGCTTTGAAAAGTGTGAAATAATACACGGTACAATCTGCAAAGTGACAAGCTGTGTCCCAGAACGCTAAGTGTATGTTATGCACGGAATATCAGTACTAGACTGAGACCAATGCTTTGTACAAGAGGAATTGGGATGTTACGTCTCCTTGCTAACCTTGCTGACGTCACGGGATTGTGTAATGGGAACAAGTACAGAAGACGAACATGTGATTTGTAAACTTCAGCACATAACATGTAGGAGAGAAAGAGTGACAAACATAACAAAGACGCAGTAGGCAATGACAGACATACCAAGTAGTATGCAAAAGAGTTGGCAAATGCAGCACAATGTAAGCACTCACCTAACTTTGCATAAAGTCGGGCCATTTCTGGAAACCTCATGTCGTAACAGATGCCGAGTCCAATCTTACAGTGGGGGAGCTCAAAGGTGGTCAAGGTGTTGCCAGGAGTGAAGAACCTGGACTCTTGCAAGACTAGTTCACCAGGGATATTGACGTCAAAAAGGTGCATCTGGAGACAAAACATCAATTCGTAATTTGTTCAATTTGGTCAATTCAATTTTTTTTTCGTCTTTTTTTGCCCTCGAGCTGCTACTACTGTAAAATAAGTTTCCAAAATGGATCGTAGGAACAGTGAGAATTGGATCTAGGTAAACAGCCACATGTGATCAAGGTGTGAGGCAGAGGAGTGAGTGTGGCAGGTCAGTGTAAAAACGCGTTCAGACCTGTGCAACCTTTCGTGCGCACAGGAGGCATGCGCCTATTGCATGAAGAGGCAAGCAGAGGCATGAATCGGAGCAAGGTAAGGCATGCTTAAAGTCTGTGCGCACAGGCCAACGTGCGCAGACGCATGAAGGCGCAAGTTTTTCCCATCCATGACGGGGAGACTCGTGCAACAGTTGCCCGACAGCCACGGTTTAATATACCTTGTGTTTTCTAATTTTCAGGTCCTCCTTTGTATTGTCAGTATGGCGGATTGGTCCAATGAAAAAAATATAAACTTTATTGAGGATTATCGTTCATCTACTTGTCTGGATGGCTAGCTCCGCAGACTATAAAGACAGGGTGAAACGGAAGGATGCTCTACAGTTCCTCAAAAATATATATGAAATAGGGACGTCATAGGCAGTCCTGAACAAAATTAAAACCCTTCGGTCTTACTTCCTCTTCTTCTACACTCACACGTACGTGCAAGATATTTACTGACCCAGCACTCACGTTTTTTCCTTCGATTTCATCTTTGTCGCAAAATAATACCAGCTCATTGCCGTCTCGATTGTAGAGGAGGCCTGACAGCTCAAATTATGAGTCATCCAAGTAAAGCCGAGTGTCCCGCGCTCTCCAATAACAAAAAAATTGTTTGTTTGTTTTAATGCATATCTTTGTGAAAATATATTTTTTCTGTGATAAATAAAGGTTTTCCAACATTAATATCTAATAAACATTATCAAATTAGACATAAAAAAGAGGAAATAAATAAGATATAAGGAGAGGGAAAAATATTCACAAACAAAAATATAGAAATACATTGACAGTCGTAACTGGGTACTCCTATTAGTTTGATTTTTTCTAACGTTTCTAAATATCTCTTTTTGACATTCATAACGCTGTCGTTACAATTATTATATTCAACAAGCCGATCCTCCATTCCGATACTAGGCAACTCTGTCACCTGCTATCTGGCACCTACGAGTGAGGGGGCTGCTACAACCTTCTCAAAAGGGCATAGAGAATCAAAGTCAGAGGAAGAAAAGAACATAAAAACACCTAGGTTCAGGGTGAAGTGTATAAGTGTGCACTGTGAAGTAACTAAGTGCATTGTAACGAAACACACGAGAAATTAATCCAGACAAGGTAAGGTTTTGCCAGCGCCGGGGATCGAACCCGCGACCAGCGAGACGGGAGAACTACTCCTTAACCAGTCAGCCAAAGAGGTACTCCCCTGGCAGAGTGAGTTATGGGAGCCTCGCCCATCAGTCAAGTCGCTGCACTACAGCGTGAAGTATAGAAGAGTGGAGAAGGCGGACCTAAGAAGCGATACAAAGCGTTACAGGTCAAAAGAAGAAGAAGAAGAAGGTTCAGGGTTCAGGTGAAGTGTATAAGTGTGCACTGTGAAGTAACTAAGTGCATGGTGTGAAGTATAGAAGTGTGGAGGAGGAGGACCTAAGAACAAGACGCGTTCTGTGCTGGCCGCCACCACTCGGAGGAGCGTAAAAAAACGAATCCAGGACGGTGCCTCCTTTCCGTCTCGGTGCTGTAATTGTGGTGGCCCTCATAATGCCCAATCCAGTGCGTGTCCGGAGAAACCTGCCTCCTCCTTCAGCTCCCTACGGGATCAGTCGGACCCCTTCACCCGTCAACATGTCACTCCAGCAGCCTACCCCCCTGCACCGCTTCCTGCCCATAATGCCTGGGCAACTCCTCTACCTAGCTCTGGACCTCGACGATCCTCCGCTGGCACTGTCTGTGAGTTCTCACCTGCCCCTGCATTCCCCGCTGGGGGTCCACTAGTTTACGCTCCTACTGCTGACCTCTCTACTAGTATCCTGCTCACCCTCCAAAAGGAAATAACCAATCTCTCAGCTGTCCATGCTCAAGTTTCTGAGCGCCTCACTGCTGTGGAAGCTCGCCCTGTTACCCCTGCTCCATGTCACCCTCCTGGCCTGGCTCCTGTGACTGCTGATGGAGGGTCCCGTTCTCTACCGTTCTCGCCGGCAGCCGATCCCCTGCAGCCTCAGGCAGCACCCAGTACTTCTCTCGGTCCAGTTCCTCCTGTGCAGGCTACAGGGACACATGTAGCTTCACCCGCCTCCGGCAGCGGTGCCCAGATTGTGGGTGACTCTGGCCTGACCGCTGGAGACTGCGGTAGAAGGCATGCATTCTGCGATACAAGCCCTCTTCGCAAACAGGCTCGGCAGCGACAGTGCTACTTCCACATGTATCCTTAAGGTGCGTCCACACGGTCGAACAATGTTCGTCGGACAAACACTGTTACCAGTTAACAAAGGAAAGCGGAAAAGCTCGCTGATGACTTCAGAAGCGAGCACCAAGAGGTGTACCGGACACTGCCCATGTTCGTAGCATCGGAACTTCGGACACTGTCTAGTGGGATAGAGGCTTAGAACTATACGATACTGCCAGGCAAACAATGAACATGTTGCATAGTGCAATTTTCTTGGTTTTTATTTTTATTTTTTATTGTGCACCATGGTGATGATGTACCGCACTAGACGCTGGCACCAACCACCTGTCACCGAAGTCCACACTAACACTGACGTAAATACCTGTGTGTTGCCTACGGACATCAGCTTCGAACATTGTCTGCCGGTCTTTGCTTGGTGAACAGAGGAGAAACTGTGGTATACAACTTCATCTGGTACCACTGTTTGTTGCCATATCAACTTCCCTCGTTTCAACGATTATGACGTCATCCTGCTTCGCCTTATGATATTGTAACAATGTTTGTCCGACGGACACTGTTCGACCGTGTGGACGCACCCTTAGTTGTATTGTGTTGCCTTCAGCTGCGATCCTCTGTTTTTATTATCTTACTAGAAGCGTGCTTCCTGGTTGTTAGGGTTACGCAACACAAGGTTTAATTATTATGAGGTTTATTCACATTATGTTGGTATATAATGGTAGCGAGCTTATGGAAGTTAAGTAACAATATTATTTTCAATTTATCATTCTGTTGGTAATGGTAGCGAGCTTTTACCGAGTTACTTTACAATACTGATTACAACTCATCATTCCAATCACCAGTAGGGCATACTCATCACAGAACATTTCATATAATATATAGAGAGAGAGTCCTGGACATAGCTAACAAAACCTACCCTAGTCAAGTTTCTATTGTGCATAATTATACAAGAAAATATCTCCCTTCAACCACCGATGTGTGTTCACAAAGGTGATCATGCATGGGGGCAAGGTATTCGTGTGGGGTTAAGATACCAAGGGGGTGATCATAAGCCCACACAAAAGGGGATGTTCACATACGTACGCTATATAATGACACACAACAAGTGAGGTGCCAGCTCAGTCAGTATGCTAGGGAACCTGTGGGGTGAGGTTGAGGCGGTGTGTGAGGGAGACTCGCTCACACCGTCGGCTTCTCACCTCCCCCCACTGCCCGCGGGCTAGCCAGAGGCTAGTGAACTCATTTACCGGTGGTTTAGTTAACATACAATAGGCCTGTTCCACCAGTTCAGAAGGAGTTCCAAAGCAACTGGTTCTCTCTGATTTAATACAGGTGAAAAATTCTACTAGTCCCTCCTCCGTGAAAAAAACTTAACTAATGATCATTCGGCACCTTCGACTGGGGCGTAGTCACGCCACCAGCTCCACATCTGGTTCGTCTGTCTGTCTAGCGGTTCGTGACCACCTGATTCACAAGCAACACATCAGTTATTATAAGTTATCGATTTCTCAACTTTCCCCGCATTACACGTAGGGGAGTTATCTCTCTTCCCTGACTGTAGTAACCCCTCGCACTTAACATTACTCTGGACGGAGCTCATTATCCCCAAACAGTGACCACAATCCGGTCACTACTCCACAATGTCCCTTTGAGACATAACTCCACAATGTCCCTTTGAGACATAACTCCAATGTCCATTTGAGACATAACACCAAGATTAGTGATAGGCATTTCCACCCCAGCGGACCTCTTGATTCGCCGGCAGTGTGGGGACTTAACCTTAAGTCCCTTGGTACTCTCGATGGCAAGATTCGGCACCTCAGTCACCCATTCCTTTCATTCTAGTCTACTATCACTCCCTCATTCATTCTAACCTTTCATTTTGTCAGGTCTCCTAAGGTGGGGATACGAGAGCTTGTCACGTCCTGAAGTCGTCCCACCCCGGCGCGACCCGTGTTGACTGTTAGTTGCAGCCAATTTCTGCGAAATAAAGTGGCTTCCATATCACAAAAACCTTCCAACTACTGCTCGCGTCTCCGCCAGGTGTGTTAGTGCACCACAGGGTTACCAGTAGCCTTACAAACATTATAAACTTTCCATGTCTCACTGGATCGTCACTTCTAACTCGTCTGGGGAAGTCATGGCCACCGTAAAAGATGACCCTGGCACAGCACAGCCAGGAGAGACTTGAGTGTGCGAAGGATCCTCTCTATGACGACGTTTCCAGTGGGGCGGCAGGTGGTAGGGGAATATAATGTTTTGAAGTGTTGCTGGCAGAAATCTGGGAAGGCGTTCGATATGAACTCGCCCCCGTTGTCCAGGTCGATACCTTCTCGGGCGTCCCGTAGTCAGTCACACACTGTCCAAGAGCCTCCACCACTTGTTGTGTGTGCTTAGACTTAAGTGGGTGGAATTTTACGAATCGACTACAATGACTGATGATGGTGAACACATATCGGGTTTTCTGACCTCCCGCAAACAGGTCGGTCAGATAGACGCATTTATACAACGGTTTCCCTACTGAGGGTAATTCCTGCCAGGGCCTCTATAGTCCTTGAATTGTTGTCTAGTTGGACCTTGTTCTACATAGCGACAGACGACTACTTTCAAGTTGCACCGATGTGGAACATTTACTGTTGATCAACAGACTAAGTTAAGCGTGTATCAAAATGGAGAGAGGATTTTTCCAAGAAATATTACACGAGGTCAAATTTAAATACCTCATTTAGCAAATGAAAATTATCACTTCCAAACCCATGTTTAGAAACTGCTTCAACCGACAGTTATAATATGATGGATCCTTTTTAAGTAAGATCACCTATCCTATTCTAACTTAAACTTTACATATTTATACTCGGCCAGATTCTTAAAACCACATTTAACTTGTAGTAATAGGAGGCCTATTCACAAGTTTTTGCCCGACCGGTAAATTTAGTAAAACGAAGTATATGAGTATGTATGTCTAGTAAATAAATTTTAATCTAAGAATAATAATTATTAATATTTTTAAACTTTAGTAATAAAACTCTGCATTTGCATACTCGCTCTTCACTCGGAAATAACCTTAAAAATTCTCACTTAAAAGTTGAGCTGTTTTCGAATTTGGTTATGGCCTATTAAAGCTGTTTTCCACATGGTCTGTGATGAGTGGGCTCTTAGGGAAATAATGATGAGACATCCCACCGCTTATGCCACTAGTGTGTTGTAAAGCTTCGGTCTTTAAGCTGTGAGGTACTACCAGGGTGTAATGTATGCCTCCATCAATTGTATCCCTACTATAGTATAGAATCTCATCCCTTATTTCAAATTGCTGCAAGATGGTTTTATGGTAACGTTTAGTAGGGACAGAACCTCCTTCCAGATATTCAATTAATTCTCTCCATTTCACTTCTCTCTGTCGTTCTTTAAAGACTAATTTGGGACGACCTAGGAATGTGGTTTCAGGAGTACGTTGGATGATTAGCACTGGCCTTGAAAGTTGGTCGGCCACGAAGTTGTACTTCCCCTTTAAATACTGTATCTCATAACTGTATTCTCTTATTTCTAAGACCCAGCGGTTCATTCTCGCGGATTTGGTCTTCCTTTTAAAAATACTGGTAAGGGGTTGATGGTCGGTTACTATGGTGAATCTAGTACCCCACAGATAATGGTGAAACTGCCGACAGGTAAGCAGGACCGCTAGTGCTTCCTTGTCAGTGGCGGAGTATCGGCACTCAGTGTGATTTAATTTCTTCGAGAAGTAGCCGAGAGGTTTGGTGACTCCGCATGGTTGGATCTGACTTATGACTCCGCCTACATGGGTGTTACTGGCGTCGGTGGTTATTATGAACGGCTGGCTAGTTTGCGCTCTGGCTAGCACTGGCGCATTAGCAAGGCATTCCTTAAGTGTCTCGAAAGCCGTTTGACATTGTTCGTTCCAATTGAAGCTTTCCTTGGCCCGAGTGAGGTTAGTGAGAGTGGCGGCTATTTTTGCAGTTATTTACTTGTTTTCGATAGAACCCGGCCATTCCTAAGAATCTCCTGACTTCTTTTACTTTAGTTGGGGGTTTCATTTCTAAGATAGCTTCTACATTCTTAGGATTAGGTCGGCTGCCCTTTTTTGAGATCTTGTATCCTAGGAATGTGACTTCCTTCTTCCCAAATTCGCATTTACTTAAGTTTAGTTTGACGCCATTCTCATTGAGTAGGGAAAAAAACTTTCTCAGTAGGCTTGTTAAGGTAGGAAAATCTGGTGCCCAAATGATTAAATTGTCCAAATAGTTTTTAATCCAGCCTTCTTTAAGCAGGGGAGATAGGAGGGTAGCCATATGGCGAGAAAAAAATCGCAGGGGAGCAGCTTAAGCCAAACGGTAGTCGCCTGAATCTATACAATGTGACTCCATCACTGAAGGTGGTAACGTCCTTGCTGTTTTCATCTAATAAAATTTGAAAATAAGCCTCACGCATGTCAAGGGTGGCATAAAATTGCTGGCCCGCTGCTTGTTCTACTAGCTCTTCCAGTCTCGGCCAGGGATAAACATCAGTACTAAGGTGAGTGGTAACGTGTCGGTAGTCCAGACACATCCTCTTACTACCATCAGGTTTATTCACTAAGACAATGGGTGAAAGCCACGCAGATGTCGACTTCTCAATGACTTCCCTATTCTCTATGTCTTGTAACATTTCCGCTATCACCTTTTTTGCCTGTTCCGGGTAACGATATCTAGGGCCTCGACTCGGTCTCGGGTCGACTACATTAATTTTCGCAGGGGGGCCTACTATTAACCCTAGTTCACTTTTGTCCAGAATGAAAAGTTCGGTGTGGTCTAGAATGGCTGAATTCAGTTCCTCCTTTTGTTCATGAGTAAGATGGTTCCATTTCTGCTGGTTTATAATTTCTGCTAGTCGTACTGTTCTGCTACCCTGGATGTTCACTTGATCGGTGGTTGGGAGGAGGTCATGTTGAATCTCCCGGGTGTTCCGGATAACCTCGGCCGTCTCACTCGCATGGTCTGGTTCGTCGTCGAGGTATTTATATGAACCTAATAGCGTTCCCGGTTTGAATCCCTTTACTGCTTTGGTGTTGTTAACGAAAGGAAGGTAGATGGTGTTTTGCTCTTTTACTTTAGTTAAGTAAACTGTTTTGACTGATTTTGGGTTGAGGATGAACCAGCAAGGTGGTATTTGGGTTTTCCTTCACCTGGATAGGGATAAATTGTGACGTATAAGGTTCCATATGAAGAGGCTTTGTGGGATTTACCCCTTTAGGGATGTCGCCGTGGGCTAGGGTCAGGGGAATGCTTCGTATTCTCTCTACATTCCCTTTCTGTCGTCTTATGTGACCAACTACGTATAAAGCATTACCCCAGACTATCTCGTCCAACCTTCCGTTCCATTGAAAATGAGCCTTCCCTAAGATGTCAGTACCCAGCAGTAGATCTGCATCAAGGTAACTGTTTGGGACTACTGGAACCCATTGTTTGTGTACATGATCGTTACCTACCCCGATTTCTAACCAAACCATACCAATAACTCGGAGAGCGGAACCCGTGACGCCTCTTAAACTAGGTGTGTTGCGTCTTTTATTTATTTCACTCCCTAGTTCATCTGCAGCCGATTCTTTGATAAGGGTATGACCATTACCCGTGTCTACTACCACTGCTCTCATGATTTTACTGATGATAGCCAAACTGTGTCCCTGTGTTAGTCATGTTCGGCTGGCTGATTGACCTGGGCAGTTTTTATTTCCACGCCAGCATCCGTACTTCTTGCAATCTAAGCAAGTACCACGCGTCGGTTTCCGCCAACATTCTCTTGATAAATGTGTGTGGGACCGACAGTATGAGCAATATCGTTCTGATCGTGACTGACGAGTTGAGGTTTGTAAAGGTCCTACCCGTTCCGTTAAGTTCCTAATCTGCCTTTAAGTTGTTCTACCTCTGAGGATTCGCTGGATGTAGCATTTGGTTTAGACGTATCGTTAGGGTTGGGTGGACGGTTCGCAGGTGGTGATTCAGTGGCCGTTTTTCGCTCTTCTCTAACTCTATATAGAGAGGATGCGTGTGTAGCTTCGGGCCACTGGCGCTCATGTTCCACTCGATCAATGAATTTATTTAATGGGTAGTCCTCATCCAGGAATCCTTCTAATTTAGCTTTTGATTCGGGAGTCAAGCCGTGCCACAGTTTCCTTTTTATTGCTTTGTCCGCGTCTCCAGAATGGCATACTGGCAAATGAAATTATTAGTAATGGCCTGGGGCGATGATGCCCAGTCATATTTTAGGGAGTCTATTTCTTGCCATGCTCATCCAAATTTACGTCGGTGGAGAACTCTGTTTTTAATAAATTTTTAAGGTCTTCCCATGTGATACATTGATGTTGGGTCTGATGATTGTGAATGAGAGCTGCTAGCTCAGAGCTTACTCGCCCTTTTGCTACTTGCATCCTTCTCAGACCGTCGTCGCTAACCTGCTCGACTAGTTCAAAAAATATCTGGAGCTGTGTGGTTGAATTGAGCCCCTGTAGTTGGTTCAGCTCCAGAATAGGTATATCTCGCGGTTTGGTATTCCCTGTGACTGGCCGTGGGGGAGTTTGTAACTGCGCCCCAAGGCTTTCAATAACTTCATTCTGCCGGGTTAATACATCTTTGAGGCAACTTACTTCCTGCTCTAAGGCATTATGTCCCTTGCAAACCGCCTATCGGCCGTGGGGTCTTGTCCTGGCGGGGGTTTGGTTTCTACTAATTGATCGTATGAACCCCACTTCCGCGGCAGTGGTTTCTCGGCCATTTTTGACAATGTGACTTCTCACGATGGGTGAGATGTAGTTCAGGGGTCCCAGGTTGAGGCTCGATCCTCGTTTTACCGTCGGTACGGGTGTACGCTCCAGTATCCTGTTACCATTCCGTACCTACATCTCACTCATCGGAGTCATCCTCTCCCATGAATCCCTGGATAACCTTTTTGAAAATCTCTTCGATCCTCATTCGACCGGCTTCGCTCCAATGGACTCCGTCCTCCGATAGCTCATCCACAAATTTCTTGTTGTTAAAATGATGTTTTTAAGGTCTTTCTTAATTCAGTTATTAATCCCGCACTGAATTATCTTATACTGGTCAGGGGAAAGATTTCTGGGTTGGAGTCTAGGTTGAATTTGACATACATACACTACAGCCTGGTAGTTTTCTTCAAACGCGTGACAAATATAATAAATGTGGTTGAAAACAATTGCTGGGTCAATACTACTAGTGATATAATTGCTTCCGATCCATAAAATGGTCAAATCATGTTCCCACTCGAGCAATTCATTCATACGTGGGTCGTCAATGTACGAGCGAGCTTTGCCTCCGGGGGCACGGCAAATCCTTACGTTCTTTCCCGGCAGTTTAAAGAAGAGACGAGGTCCCCGTAGAGCTTATTTTATCTTTTTCTTCTTTTTCCCAACACGTCATCTGCGTGTATTGAAACACACGAGAAATTAATCAAGACCAGAAGAGGGTATTCGCCGGCTGCCTGGGATTGAACCCGCGACCAGCGTGACGGGAGAGCCACTCCTTACCGAGTCGGCCAAAGAGATACCCCACCGGCTAAGTGGGTTATGGGAGGCTTGTTCATCAGGCATAGTCGCCGCACTACAAGACTTTCCCCTCTATGTAGATTAATTTCTGTGTGTTGAGACCTTAGACAGTGACCACTGTCGGTACACTATTCCACAACGTCCCCGTAGAGACATACTTCCAACTCTCCCATTTTCTATTACCCTCGGAGAGCATGGGCCATCCTCCCTGTTACCCTTCGGGGAAACTCAACAGAATCGCAGGATAGGATCCCACCGCTGCCACCAGTTTAATGGAAACAATGTCTCCGTAGAGCTTATTTTCTATTTTTCTTCTATTTCCCAACACGTCCTTTGCGTGTATCGAAACACACGAGAAATTATATCAAGACCAGAAGAGGGTATTCGCCGGCTGCCTGGGACTGAACCCGCGACCAGCGTGACGGGAGAGCCACTCCTTACCGAGTCGGCCAAAGATATACCCCACTGGCTAAGTGGGTTATGAGAGGCTTGTTCTTCAGGCATAGTCGTTGGGATGGCATGTTCCTCCCTTCTCCTTTGTTGTTTACTTGCAACAATACACTATCAATCAATATAATGGCCACATGGATCTCAGTGTTATGGTATATTAATCGTTATATTTTTTAGGAAGATATATTCGTATATTAACAATGAAATAGTTTACGTTTATAATAATAATACCTCTATGTAACTTGTAGTTGCCAGATAGCAGGTGACTGAGTTGCCTAGCATAGGAATGGAAGATCAGCTTGTTGAATATAGTAATAGTAACGACACCGTTATGAATGTCAAAAGAGATGTTTAGAAACGGTGACAAATCAAAATAACAGGAGTCTACCCACTTCCGACTGTCAATGTAGCCTATTTATATAATTTTTTTGTGAATATTTCTCCCTCTCATTATACAATATCTTATTAATTCTCCTCTATTTTAGGTCTAATTTGATGATGTTTAGAAGATATTGATGTTGGAAAACCTTTTTTTATCACAGAAAAAAATATATTTAACACAAAAATATGCATTAAAACACACAAAAAATAACATTTTAGTTGGACAGCGCGGGACACAATCGGCTTTACTTGGATGACTCATCGGCAAAGAACACAGCAAGCTGCCATGCCTTCTCTATACTCGAGACGGTAATGACCAGCTGCGGCAGCAGCAACTGCTTGGTTCAGAGCAGACACCTTGACGACTGAAGTGTATGTGTGCTTCACTCCAGGTGTGAACAGAAAGAGGCATGCACATCCATCGAGGAAGAAGCATGCAGCTAGAGGCATGCTTGAGCGTGCGTGTTGCATGCGTAGAGACATAGGCAGATGCACGGCAACCAGGCGCAAGGCGCACAGGTCTTAAGGGACACTTGTGGAGATAGGCAGACACTAAGACTTGCAACAGAAGCTTCGATCCAAAATTAAATGACAGACTGACAAGCATGAGGTCGGGGTGTGAGGCAGAGGAGGAGTGGGTGTGGCAGGTCAGTGTAAGGAACATGAGACAATTGTGGTGATCAGCGGACATCTCGGATTGCGACGGAAGCTTTGATCATTGTCTCCATTGCTCCCAAAACTACATGAACAAAACTCACCTTTCTGTGCTTTGCTAACATGTTGCCCTGTGGCCCCCAGACTGTGCAGGTGTTGTAGATCTTGTCTCCCTCCCTCTCCCGCACCGAGCCGCCCACCACAAACACGCCAAACTTCTTCGCCGCCTCACCGAGGGGGGCTGTGCTCTCGCCGGGGACGGGCTCCACGTAATTGGTATTCTCACCTGTGGAGACGACGCTGTTGAACTGTTACAAAAAACAAACAGTATTGTAAATATATATATGTTTAATAAAATGATTTATCTCTATACATGGGGAGGCGGTGGCCAGGTGATCAGCGTGCAGGTGTGGTGAGCCCGTGGACCAAGGTTTGAGTCCCACCGAAACACGCTGATTTTTCAAGCCAGAGTGTCTGAAGGTTACCCACATGCTGCCCAGATCTTCAATCAACCCTAACTTCAGCGACATCGTTCAAGTGCTGCGCGGGGGGGCAGCATGGGCCAGGCAAAGAGTCACATATCACGGCAGCCACTATAAACAGAATTCGCCTGCTAATGAACTGGGGCATTCCAAGAGGGCCATCAAGAGAGCCTACCAGCGCAAGAGGCAGCACCAAATAAATAAATAATAATAATAATAATAAATAAAAAAATATACATATAAATAAATAAAAAATCACTTCATACTCATGTAAGCAAAGCTCCTTACTGAGGCTGCAGGGTCCGTTGAAGCACTCCGGCAGCACCACCAGCTGGGCACCGTTGCCGGCAGCCTCCTCGATGAGCTGCACGGCCCGCTCCACGTTCTTGGTCTTCTCCTCGGCCACAGCCATTTGGACCAGAGCAATGCGTAAGGCTGTCAAGGAGGAAGTAGAACCATTTAGCTGTCAAGAAGGATGTAGTACCATCTGGCTGTCAAAGAGGATGTACTACCATTTACTGTCAAGCAGGATGTAGTACCGTTTAGCTGTCAAGAAGGATACAGTACCATCTAGCTGTCAAGGAGGATGTACTACCATTTAGCTGTCAAGGAGGATGTACTACCATTTAGCTGTCAAGGAGGATGTAGTACCATCTAGCTGTCAAGGAGGATGTACTACCATTTAGCTGTCAAGGAGGATGTACTGCCATTTAGCTGACAAGAAGGATGTACTGCCATTTAGCTGTCAAGAAGGATGTACTGCCATTTAGCTGTCAAGAAGGATACAGTACGATCTAGCTGTCAAGGAGGATGTGCTACCATTTAGCTGTCAAGGAGGATGTAGTAACGTTTAGCTGTCAAGGAGGATGTAGTACCATCAAGCTGTCAAGGAGGATGTAGTACCATTTAGCTGTCAAGGAGGATGTAGTACCATTTAGCTGTCAAGAAGGATACAGTACCATCTAGCTGTCAAGGAGGATGTACTACCATTTACTGTCAAGCAGGATGTAGTACCGTTTAGCTGTCAAGAAGGATATAGTACCATCTAGCTGTCAAGGAGGATGTACTACCATTTAGCTGTCAAGGAGGATGTACTGCCATTTAGCTGTCAAGGAGGATGTACTGCCATTTAGCTGTCCAGAAGGATACAGTACGATCTAGCTGTCAAGGAGGATGTGCTACCATTTAGCTGTCAAGGAGGATGTAGTAACGTTTAGCTGTCAAGGAGGATGTAGTACCATCAAGCTGTCAAGGAGGATGTAGTACCATTTAGCTGTCAAGGAGGATGTATTACCATTTAGCTGTCAAGGAGGATGTAGTACCATTTAGCTGTCAAGGAGGATATAGTACCATTTAGCTGTCAAGAAAAGTGTAGTACCATTTAGCTGTCAAGGAGGATGTACTACAGTTCAGCTGTCAAGGAGGATGTAGTACCATCTAGCTGTCAAGGAGGATGTACTACCATTTATCTGTCAAGGAGGATGTACTACCATTTAGCTGTCAAGGAGGATGTAGTACCATTTAGCTGTCAAGGAGGATGTAGTACCATCTAGCTGTCAAGGAGGATGTGCTACCATTTATCTGTCAAAGAGGATGTAGTACCACCTACCTGTCAAGGAGGATGTACTACCATTTAGCTGTCAAGGAGGATGTAGTACCATCTAGCTGTCAAGGAGGATGTACTACCATTTATCTGTCAAGGAGGATGTACGACCATTTAGCTGTCAAGGAGGATGTAGTACCATCTAGCTGTCAAGGAGGATGTACTACCATTTATCTGTCAAGGAGGATGTACTACCATTTAGCTGTCAAGGAGGATGTAGTATAATTCAGCTGTCAAGGAGGATATAGTACCATCTAGCTGTCAAGGATAATTTTTTTTTTTTTTTTTACAGCTAAGGAGACAGTTCAAGGGCGTAAATAAAAAAAAAAAAAAAAAGCCCGCTACTCACTGCTCCCGAACAGAGGTCAAAGGAGTGTCCAAAACGAGAGGTCAATTTCGGGAGGAGAGTTTCCTCATACCCTCCTCTTGAAAGAGTTCAAGTCGTAGGCAGGAGGAAATACAGATGAAGGAAGATTGTTCCAGAGTTTACCAGGGTGAGGGATGAAGGAGTGAAGATGCTGGTTGACTCTTGCATAAGGGGTTTGGACAGTATAAGGATGAGCATGAGTAGAAAGTCGTGTGCAGCGGGGCCGCGGGAGGAGGGGAGGCATGCAGTTAGCAAGTTCAGAAGAGCAGTCAGCATGAAAATATCGATAGAAGATAGAAAGAGAGGCAACATGGCGGCGGAATTTGAGGGGTAAAAGACTATCAGTATGAGGAGGAGAGCTGATGAGACAAAGAGCCTTTGATTCCACTCTGTCAAGGAGAGCTGTGTGAGTGGACAACCCCCACACATGAGATTCATACTCCATACGAGGGCGGACAACGCCCCTGTAAATGGACAGCAACTGTGCGGGGAAGAAAAACTGGCGGAGACGGTACAGAACGCCCAGCCTCGAGGAAGCTGATTTAGTAAGAGATGAGATATGAAGTTTCCAGTTGAGATTTTGAGTTAAGGATAGACCGAGGATGTTTAGTGTTAAGGAAGGTGATAGATGAGTGTTGTCAAAGAATAGTGGATAGTTGTTTAGAAGATTGTGTCAAGTAGATAGGTGGATAAACTGTGTTTTTGAGGCGTTGAAGGACACCAGGTTCCTCTTGCCCCAATCAGAAATAATAGTAAGGTCTGAGGCTAAGCGTTCTGTTGCCTCCAGACTTGAATCGTTAAGTTTCTGTATGGTGGGTCTCCTATTAAAAGAAGTTGAGTAATGTAGAGTGGATTCATCGGCGTAGGAATGGATAGGACAGTTCGTTTTGGAAAGAAGATCATCAATGAACAACAGAAAGAGAGTGGGAGATAGGACAGAACCCTGTGGGACACCACTGTTAATAGATTTAGGGGAAGAACATTGACCGTCTACCACAGCAGAAATAGAACGGTCAGAAAGGAAACTGGAGATAAAGGTACAGAGAGAAGGATATAAACCGTAGGAGGGTAGTTTGGAAAGGAAAGATTTGTGCCAGACCCTATCAAAAGCTTTTGATATGTCCAGCGCAATAGGAAAGGTTTCACCGAAACTGCTAAGAGAGGATGACCAAGAGTCATTTAGGAAGGCAAGGAGATCATCAGTAGAACATCCCTTGCGGAACCCATACTGGCGATCAGATAGAAGGTCAGAAGTGGAAAGGTGCTTTTGAATCTTCCGGTTAACGATTGATTCAAAAGCTTTAGATAGACAAGAAAGTAAAGCTATAGGACGGTAGTTTCAGGGATTGGAACGGTCACCCTTCTTAGGCACAGGCTGTACGAAGGCGTACTTCCAGCAGAAAGGAAAGGTAGATGTTGACAGGCAGAGGCGAAAGAGTTTGACCAGGCAGGGTGACAGCACGGAGGCACAGTTTCTAAGGACAATAGGAGGCACTCCATCAGGTCCATAAGCCTTCTGAGGATTAAGGCCAGAGAGGGCACAGAAAACATAATTTTGAAGAATCTTTATAACGGGCATAAAAGAGTCTGAGGGAGGATGAGTAGGAGGAATATGCCCATAATCGTCCAGAGTGGAGTTTTTAGAAAAAAGTTTGAGAGTAGAGTTCAGCCTTAGAGATAGATGAGACGGCAGTGTTGGCGTCAGGAATGAGGAGTGGAGGGAAAGATGAAGAAATGAAGTTGGAGGAGATGTTTTTGGCTAGATGCCAGAAGTCACGGGAAGAGTTAGAGAAAGCAAGGTTTTGGCATTTTCTATTAATGAAAGTTTTTGGTTAGTCGGAGAATAGATTTGGCACGATTCCGGGCAGAAATGTAAAGTTCGTAGTTAGAATTAGTTTGAAGGCTCTGGTACCTTTAGCGAGCTACCTCTCTTATCATTGACAGCACGAGAACAAGCGTGATTAAACCAAGGCTTTTTAGCATGAGGAGTAGAGAAAGTACGTGGAATGTATGCCTTCATTCCAGAGACAATCACCTCTGTGATGCGCTGAGCACACACAGAGGGGACTCCATCCTGGAAGCAAGAATGCAAGATGGCGCCACTATAAACACTCGCCTGCGCCATAACGGGGTGGGCCGACCATCAGGCCCCACCTGGAAGAAGCCTTGGGCCGACCATCAGGCCCCACCGGGAAGATGCCTACCGGCGCAATAGGCAACAACGTAAAAAAAAAAAAAATCATTCCACGGGAAATCGGAAAAGTACATCCTCAGGTCGTCCCACCGAGCTGAAGCAAAATGCCAGAAGCATCGCCTTTTCGGCGGGTCCAGAGGGTGTACAGGAGCGATAGGACAGGATACAGAAATAAGATTCTGATCGGAGGGGCCGTTTTCAAAGACGGTCAGGAATACGTGTAGGGTGCTGAACCAACCGCTCTAGATCGTTGAGGAGAGCAAAGTTGTAGGCTTGTTCACCAGGCTGGTCAGTGAAAGACGATGAAAGCCAAAGCTGGTGGAGTACACACACTCAAAAAACTATCGTTACACATTCAGCACGATACAAACTGACACCAAGGACGAAGCCATTGAGAAAAGGCTACTCATGTCGGTATCACTGCGTGTGTTGGGCGTGGGTTCATTTGCCTGAACCAAGAGAGCGGGACTCGTAAATGAAGCAGTAGAATTTGAGCTGGCACAGTAACGCTTGATGAAACACACAGGTGGAGTCTTAGTCAAAGTGAATTGATCTGTGTTTTATGTAGCTATAATATTGTAGTGTTTGGGGTGATGAAATTATGCTTTAACACCTCACACACAAGTGAAGGGTTAAAATTTAATTCATTTAGGATACAATATGATAAACACCTTGCGGAGATGAGTCACTCAGGATTCGAATATCAGAGTGAATCCCACTGACTGATCGCCACATACGGTTCCACTGAGCCTAAGAGGTTACGTAAAACTTAGCTAACCCTTATGATAGATTTATAGTGGATAGTAAACTTGACTTATCACCCAAATGTTAAGATAACGTTGGCATTGGTTTTACTAATATAGCATGCACTACCCGAGTCACGGTATTCGCTTGTCTCGAAACAATCATGGAATGCACCCAATAAGATTAATTTTATAATAATTCTCAGCGAGTCATTATACCAACATGTTAGACAAATTAACTCCTGCATGCAAGCTATTTAATAGATTACTCTTCTCCAAAGACGACTCATCTCGGCAATTTAAAACGCCAATGGCAATTTCCTTATTCATTAACTTAAAAAGCGCGCAAATTTCCTACTTTTTATTAGGCAATGAGGCAGCACAAGAGAGAAGGGTAGCCCAGGAGTAGATTGAAACAACCTATTTAAACTTTTATCTTTCTTACCAGCAATGCTTTTAGCGTTGCAATGAAGTTAAGTTTTTTTTTCAGATGCCCACAACTTGTTCATTAAAGAAAAGACACGTTCAGTGGAAGCATTAGTTCCAGGATGGCACATTATGAACTGAACTATATCTGACATACGATGATGGTTGTTTTTGTCTTTGACATGTGAGAATACTTCTACCCACCGCTGTTACGTATATCATATGAGCATTATTGTTTAATAATTTGTGAATATAAAGTTTAAACAAGTGGCACTCAAATCACTCCGTTAATATTATGGTCATATCTGGTATCTCGGTGTTTCCCTTCCTCTCTATCCCTCCCTTACTGGGGTCCGGTCCTGCTCCCCCCAGCAGAGCTGAGGTGGTGGGGGTGATCGCACTCTTACCAACCCTGCCGAGATTACCGGGTTGCTCAGTGTGAAATTCGTCGGACCCCACTGTAGCGATAGTTTTTTGAGTGTGTGTACATTGAAATCTCCCAAGATGGAGATTTCAGCGAAGGGAGATTGGGTCAAGATGTGCTCCACTTTAGAGTTCCTATAGTCAAAGAATTTTACATAGTCAGTAGAGTTAGGTGAGAGATAAACAGCACAGATGTATTTAGTAATAGACAATGAAGTCTTAGCCAAATGGTGGAAAATTCAGAAGACGCAAGGTCGTGGGCACGAGAACAAGTGATGTCGTTGCGCACGTAGACGCAACATCTAGCTTTGTACTGAAATTAGGATAGAAATAGTAGGAGGGAACAGAGTAGAGATTGCTGTCAGTGGCCTCAGAAACCTGTGTTTCGGTGAGGAAGAGAAGGTGAGGTTTAGAGGGGGAGAGATGGTGTTCCACAGAATTAATATTAGAACGAAGACCGGGAATGTTGCAAAAATAAAAAAATAAAATGGCTCGAAGAGTTATCAAGGCACCTCTCAGGTCGAGAGCCGGAAGGGGAGTCCTCCCAGGGGGAATTTGTGGTCCCCCCCCCCCCCAGGCGGGGACTCCGAGGCACTGTCATTGAAAGCCATTTTTAATTTTTAATTTTGGGAAAAGTTGTGTGTGTTGTGTGTATGTATAGTCTATTCATTTGGGCAAGGCCACTCACGGTAGCTTAGTAGTCCCAGCGACTCCACTTCCCCCTTTTGGGTGGGTAGCTCCGAGTTGGATGATGTAACCTACTTATCATGTTAAGTAGTCAACATAAAATGGTAAGTAGTGATAATAAAATGTAAAGTAGTCAACATAAAATACATATCATAAAATACATATCATGTTCAAGATTTTTCTTTCCTCCATCATGTAAACTGTAATTAAATCACCTTGGGCAGTGCTTGAACATAAATTAGCAGTTTATGTTGGATATGTATTTTATGTTGACTACTTAACATTTTATTATTACTACTTACCATTTTATGTTGACTATTTAACACGACAAGTAGGTTACATCATCCAACTCGGAGCTACCCAGCCAGAAGGGGGAAGTGGAGTCACTGGGACTAAGCTACCGTGAGTGGCCTTGCCCAGATGAATAATAGACTATAGTGTGGTGTGGATAGAAGAGGATCTGGCTTTAGAGAGCATGCTGAACTACTCTCTGGTGTTCATGAGGCCATAGGGAAACGGTAAGTGAGGTAATGGGAAGGGTCTTTGGAGGGCTTCAGCACCCTCCTCACTCCCCATATATACCTCACCGGGAGTGGCCTGCGCCCGTTCGGTAGGTGTCTTCCTACCTACTCCATACATAGGAAACACGAAGGTCTGTGCCTTGAAGGTGACAGCAAGGTGCATCACCCCCAAGACAGGTGTGTACATTCATGAAGGTCTGTGCCTTGAAGGTGGCAGCAAGGTGCATCACCCCCAAGACAGGTGTGTACATTCATGAAGGTCTGTGCCTTGAAGGTGGCAGCAAGGTGCATCACCCCCAAGACAGGTGTGTACATTCATGAAGGTCTGTGCCTTGAAGGTGGCAGCAAGGTGCATCACCCCCAAGACAGGTGTGTACATTCATGAAGGTCTATGCTTTGAAGGTTCCAGCAAGGTGCATCACCCCCAAGACAGCTGTGTACATTCATGAAGGTCTTAATATGTTACAGGCGTCCTTCACTGCAGGACTGGGTTACTTTGTTAAAAAATGGTTGTAAAGTGATCAGCCATATACAAATAGCATTAAAACATGGATTATATAAATGGATTGAACAAAATTAATTAATGAAGTCCATTTTAGAGTGAGCTCTACTCCCCTGTGCATGGTAGTGACCATATGCTTGCACCAGCACTATGCAGCATAACAGTCATGTACTCACATCACTGCACTGCACCGCACCAGTGACTGAACCACCAGTCACAAGCAGTTTGAATAAACGATGGAAGAGGATCATACATACTGAATAATCACACACTAATGGTCTAAATCAGGGGTGCTCAACCCACTGTTTGAGGCAAAGAAGTTTAATGCGGCCCTCGGCAAGTAACCAAAAAATAACCTACTTATCACTATCATCCTACGTACTATTTGTTCACATTTAATTTTAATGATATGCAGCAATATTAATTATATTATGATTCATATTACTGCATATCTTAAGAAAAGTTAGCTTTTCTTATGTTATTGTATTATTATGATAAAAAGGCTATTGCACATCTATTGTCTATCATTTTTAACTTGAGCCCTTGGACGCGATGTTTTCTTTCCCTCTGACCCCAAGTCTTTCATAACATCATTAATCAATCAATGGGGGCATACGCCGGGGGGCGCGTCGCCTCGCCCACCCTACGACGCCAAGCCCGAGGGTCCCTCCGGGCGAGTCTCCATGCAGGCCCCCTTCCCAACCCGAGTACCTCCCGGCAGGATTTATCGACTTGCTCAACTCACGAACTCCGTGGGCGTCCCCTTGGCCTCCTCCATTCAGGATTGTCTCTTACAGAGACAACCCGATGAGCAGGATCAGCTTCCGGAAAACGTGCCACGTGCCCGTATAGCCGAAGTTGGCGTTGACGGACTATGGAGGTAATATAAGTCGAATCTGTCTCACGGAGTAGTCGCCGGTTTGACACAAAGTCATTCCAGCGATATCCCATGATTCTGCGTAGACATTTATTACCAAAGGCATCAATCCGCCTCTCCAAGTCCCCATTTAGTGTCCATGTCTCACAACCGTTTAATTTATCTCCTGCTTCGCTATTCCCTTCGCTCGTGTCCTACCCTCTCATGCACCCCTCGCCCTTATCCTCTCAATCAGTCCTGGTCTCTGGCTCCCTACCCCTCTCCTACCCAACCATTCCCTTCCGGGCCTTCCCCACCCATCCACTCCTAGCCCTCTCCCCTTACCCGTCGTCTTCCACGCCACCTCCCCTGGACCCCTACCCAATAGTTCCCCCACCCTCTCGGCACACTGCAGCCGCTCCACGTTTCCCCTCTCCCTGTTTAACAGCGAAATGTTGTCGCTCGTATGTAGGTCTTCACTTTATTGTAGCTTATAATTGCTAATTTCCCCATGACCTGCAATTTATGTAAGAAGTGTTTTGATTACAACTATATCCGGAAGGTTACAGTATGTACACAACATAATCAGTGTTATCAGTGTGTAAAATATATTAATTACTATGCGTATTAACATTACAGGCAATACGAGGCCCTCATCACACATTGCCCATCTAATGTGGCCCTGCCAGCCAAAAAGGTTGAGCACCACTGGTCTAAATTATTAAGATTTGTAAAATGGTACTCACTGGATGCCATTCTGTTGTTTTACTTCAAGATGCTCCTGAAATAAAGAAAGTAAAATGTTATAATATTACAAAGTACACTTAACTACCTAACTGACCTATCATAAATTACTTGAAGTACACAAATGCACAGTGTTGGGCGTAGAGGCACTACTAGTAGCGCCGCTACGTAGCGAAGCTGTTTTTTTAGTAGCTGTAGCGGTAGTGCCAATCATTTTTGGAAAGAGCGGCAAAAACGGTAGCGGCGCTACATTTTTAGGTAGGGCTAGTCACTACTCGCTACTCGGGGTGGACCAACTACGTACGTGATGAAAACGCGAATGAAACGTGTACAGTTCAGTGGGCTGACCCGCGGCCCGTTTCTCTTGTCAGTCACCAACGCTCGCTCAGTAGTGAATCTGTGACTGGAGGTGTGGCAGCCTGTCTACCTGTGGACAGTAAGTGATTAGTCACTCGTGGATATAAGAACATAAGAACGTAAGGAGTCTGCAAGAGGCCGGTTGGCCTATACAAGGCAGTTCCTGTACACTCAACCCCACCTTACCTCACCATCCATGGCTTATCTTACCTCTTCTTGAATGTATCTATGGTATTGGCACCCACAACATGGCTCCCAAGCCTGTTCCATTCGTCCACCACTCTATTGGTGAACCAATTCTTGCCTATGTCTTTGTTGAATCTGAATTTGTCTAACTTAAAACCATTGCCACGCGTCCTACCTGGCTCTTTCACTCTCAAAATTTTATTGACGTCCCCTTTATTAAATCCCTTCATCCATTTATAGACTTCGATCAAGTCTCCTCGCAATCTTCGCCTTTCTAGAGAGTGTAGATTTAACTGCTTCAGCCTGTCTTCATAAGGCAAGTTTCTCACCCCCTGAATCATCTTTGTCATCCTCCTCTGTACAGATTCTAACATCTTGATATCCATTCTATAATAGGGGGACCAGAACTGAACTGCATAATCGAGATGAGGTCTAACTAGTGCTAAGTAAAGTTTGAGGATGACTTCAGCGCTCCTATTGCTCACGCTCCTTGAGATGAAACTTAGTACTCTGTTTGACCGATTTTTAGCCTGAATGCATTGAGCCCTAGGACGGAGGTCAGCGCTCACTAGGACTCCTAATTCTCTCTCACGCCCAGACCTGCTTAGAGGAGTGTCATTTAAGGAGTAATTGTGTAAGGGGTTATTCCCACCTACACTCAAAATGCTACACTTCCCGACATTGAATTCCATCTGCCACTTCCCCGCCCAATCATATAGTCTGTCAAGCTCATCCTGGAGAACGGTAGCGTCGCTGTCTGATTGGATTACTCTACCGATCTTGGTATCATCTGCGAACTTACTGACATCACTACTAATTCCTGTGTCCAAGTCATTGATGTAAATAATAAAAAGCAGAGGACCCAGCACCGACCCCTGTGGGACTCCACTCGTAACACTGCCCCATTCAGATTTCCTACCATTGATTTGCACTCTCTGCTTCCTACCACTAAGCCACGCCCTGATCCAGTTCAAAACTTTCCCATCTACGCCGTGAGCCTGTAATTTTAGTAATAGCCGGTGATGAGGGACTTTGTCGAACGCTTTACTGAAATCTAGATATAATATGTCATAGTTTTCATCTCTGTCAATCGCCTCGATTACTTTAGTGTAGAAGGACAACAGGTTAGTAAGGCAAGACCTACCCTTTGTGAACCCATGCTGTGAATCATGAATTAAATTATGCTTTTCTAGATGATCGCGGCTCACGAAGCCTTGGAAACTGGGTGAGTTAACTAGCACAGCAGAGGGAGGTGAGTGTATCTTCTAGCCTCACGTACAGAAAGTGTAAAGTGACTTACTCAGTACTCTGTCAGGGACGTGGAACGTTACAATATGTATAAAAGAGAATCATGTTTTTTCAGTACTTATTG